>NW_015112818.1:49921-106032 GCF_001443285.1 Poecilia latipinna
AGAGCATCAATAAAATCAAAAATATTGTTAAGTGCACTTACTGTGTGCAGTTTAGTGATATAAATCACATATTTAAGTAGCTGTCATCCTGAAGAAACTACTTTCTAATGGGAGTGCAGTATTTGTGGTGCTATGAATGCGTGTTATGCATTTACTGCCACACAATTACCCAAAGAGAATTAATGATTAGTTTTTAATCATTATTTTTTTTATTGATATTGCAATAGTGCCACAAAAATATCGTGTTCAAATTCTAAGTCACCCAGTCCTATTTTGAACTTCTTTCATTATGTTCTTGCTTACACATTAAGATGTTACTTTTGTAACCTTATAGCATTTTTAATGATTAAAGGGCCTAAAATAACTAACAAAAATGTACATAACATCAGTTTTTGCATTTTTCATTTTTAGTTTTTTGCAAAAATGTGAGCATTAAAGAATTAAGAATTGTGTACTTGAGACTTTCATCCTGTAAAAATCTGAATCGAATCAAATCAGATGTCTAAATTTATTAATGAACTAAAAAAAAAAAAAAAAAAGAAAAAAAAAAAAAAGTTAAGTGCAACAATAAAAATTATTGTTTTATCTTACTAGGTGGTGCAGGTCCTCTTGTCATCTGCTCCGATTGCTATGACAACGCCAACATCTACTCTCGAACGCGAGAGTATTGCCAATATGCTTATCTGGGGGAGGACGATTCACTGGACAGGGCCCTGCCAAGCCTGAAGGACGGCCTTGGAGACGCTGCGCACCCTGAGGACACAGCACTGGACAGCCTCATGCACAACAACCACACTTCTGCAGAGCAATATGTTAAAGGTAAGACATCAAGCAAAAGCTGAAGTTTTTTATACTTGCACAAAAAGATAAAATTACCAACACCCGGGTATAAACTGCAAATTTGAAGTGGTTTTTAAGGAAAGTGGCTAACAACAACCCTGCAGATGCACAGATTAGACTGCACCAAGCGTGTTTTTATATGCTGTATGAGTATTGTGGTAATTGATTTAACAAATCTGCAGAGGATATTTTCCATTGACCTTCTAAACCCAAAGGTGAAGCCACAAGACTGCTTGTAGATATTATATTGACTTCCTGGATATTTTCTTTCCAGTTGCAAAAGTACAGTGCACAGTTAAAGAAGACTATTTATGCATATAAATGTTTTTCTCTGCTTTTTTTAAAAGAGATTTTAAGCAAAATATTACAAGTTGCTAAAAAAAAAATCCCCACAAAATCTTTTGTGTAGTTTCTAGTGCACATTTCTTATTAAACTTAAAATATAACAAAACTAACTTACAAATACCTTTTCACCAAGATATAAGAGCTTGTTTTGAGTAAATAATTCCTGAATATTGATAAAAATGATTAATTCCACTGTCAGATTATTTCACTTATATCAAGACATTTTTCCCATGTAAGTGACATAATCTGTTAGTGGAACTAGTATGTTTTAAATCTACAATTGATTTAAAATGTATTTACTTAAAGCAGGCCGGTATATCTTGCTGAAAAGTTACTTGCAAGTAAATTTTAACTTATTTCAAGTGTACTAAGATATTAAAAATACTTAAGATTTTGTGTTCTTGCAGCGTAGGGAAAGAGAATCATTTTGGTGCCGAGATAAAAGGTTTTCTGGTTTTTGGCTGTTTGTAGATTCGCTCAGCAGATCTTTATGGAGAGAAGATGAAGATCCATCATCAGTATCTCAACCTGGAGCTTCCCATCTCTCAGTAGCATTACACAGGACACCTGCTCTGACCTCTGCTGCTGACAGGGCAGCAGAGCAGAGTGAAGCAGTGGCTAACTACTTCCCCAGGCAGCCCACCCAGGACCACAGAAGTGCCTATAATAGGACTAACCCACAGGACCACAGGGCTCCCACATAGGCTCTTTAAATTCAGGCAATGTTTTTGCCTCAGACTTGTTTCTGCACCTCCTTACCTTTTCCATCCTTACCTTTACCCACTACCTCCAAAGAGATTCCTTACTTTCTGCCAAAGATGCTCTCTTGTATGTTTACATTCCCCAGCTCAACTCAAGAGGACAAGCTAATATTCTGTACTTCAGAAAGACTGATTTCTCAGACAGGATTAATTAAAATGACCTCTTTCCAGACATCCTCACCTCAGGAGGACACCGCCTCTTCCCTCCATCCTAGCTATTCTTCTGTCTCCAACAAAAAAAAAAAAAAAAAAAAAGAATGAATGTATGCTTAATGGAACCAAGTCGGACGCTGCCAGGCAGGACCACTTCTCTGAGGCAGCTGTGCCTCAGCATTTCTGGTACCAGTTGCAGAGTACTCCACGTCTTAAGAAGAAAACACTAAGCCCTCCTTTTCAAGTGGAGGAAAAGAGGGTAATTAAAGAGAAAGATGTAGTTCCCTGACCAGCAGTATTCAGTTGATAACATTGGGAAGACTCTTAAAGGCTTACCTCTCATGTTTCCGCAGCCATTCTGACCGACTCTTATGCAAATTCCAGAGACAATAACACCAAAATGTGGTGTGTATTATGAGTATACATATATATGGGTACATTTTTCATGTATTATCCTCATTTGTTGTTTCGGGTTTTAAAATCATGTTAATTTTACACTTTTGTTAAGAATAAAGAGCAGTTTGTGAAGAAAACCATTTGTTTTGCACATGAGACAATCACAGTTTTTGCTGGGTATTTTCTGATGGTTGTCTAGCAGATGGCCTCGTTTTTATATCAAGCCTCCTCAGTGATCTTTCTTTCTACAGTATGCACTGATTCATTAGCCCTTTTGTTTCCTTTGCTACAGGCACTTCGTGTTGGCAAACTTTATTGTGCAGTTTACTTGCTGTTTCAGGTTATAAAAAGGTTGTTTTTTTTGTTGTTTTTTTTTCAGTTCAGACAGAAAATTATTGATCCTACATAAATAGTAATGAAGCCTATGATTTCACTCTGGACTGTGAAAAAAGGAATGTATTGTCTTCTTTTATGTGTATGTGTATGTAAATAATGTTATCTAATGAATTACATGCTCTGTGTGCATTTGAGGTGAGAATTACAGCAGCTACTTGAACAAAGCAACTTAAACGTCCACAGTGTGTGAGCAGTATGCACAAATTTTACATTCTTGGTTTTGACAGAAATAATCAGATTTTATTTCTGGATGGTTTTTAATTTTATGTTTTTTGAAGAGTTGAAAGTTGGGGTGCATCAATAAATCGGCTCAGATTTCCTTAGTTTTGGGAAATCTGTGAGCAGCTGGTCCTTGCATAAGAAACTGATCTTATCTGTCTCCGCAAAGATCCGAAAATCAGCCACTGTCCATTTTTACTCTGCCGTAAGAGAGGACTGACTGCCTGACCACCAGGTCACCTCTGCACATGCGCAGTGAACAACAGTCACCCCACTGTTGCCAACGAGAAAAAAAAAAAAAATTAATCGGCAAGTCAGGCTTGTTAAAGATTGGTGATTGGCCAGAATACTGCAATCGGTGCACTCCTAGATGAAAGACACTAATTGTAAAACTCCACAGTACCGTTTCATCAGCTGCTATGTTGTGGTTGGATTTGATAAAAGATATGTGTCCAGTCTTAAAGATCATTTGATCATGAGCTGTCCAGAAAAAGCCCGGCTTTACACAGTTGCGTCTTCACTGATAAAATTGTTTGTATTAGACAGCGTTTCAATATAACCTCTAATGTACGTTCCATAATAATAATATTGAGTCGAAACCTCTTCAAAACAATTTCACCAGTACTGATTATTAAACATAGGTTGTATTACAAAACAGTTATGAAATTCCTTCTGTTTGGGAAAGTGTATCTAATGAATTTTTAGCTGGGTGTGTGACTGTTTAGTTCTTTTCCCCATTTTTCAAATTGTCCATTATTAGATTCATCCTCATATTTGAGAGTTTGGATATATTATCATCTCAATCATATAGCGATTCAGAGGATTTGATCTCATTGGATCATTGTTGGGATCCAATGAGTTAAATGGTACTAAACTCAGAAATGCTGAAATTAATTTTAAAGTGCATAATTATGCTGCTTCATGCTGATTTTTCTTTTGTCACAATTTATATCATGGGAAAAACCTTATTTTTTTTATATCAGCTGTACGTTCAATTGCCTTAAACAGCAAGTGGTATTCAGAAATCCTCAGTGGTGTGCAGGCATGAAGTGAAAGTTCCTCTTCTGATCTACTTTCTTTGATTCCAACTTGTTTTTATTAATCTTAACAATGTGTGCTCCTAGCACTTTCTCAGCCTGTTTTTATTTTCCGAACTAGGTATCAGCAACAAAGCTAATGACCAACTGGTATCCAAGCGAGGAATAAAGCCTTGGCATAACTTTGTGGTCTTGTTATTCTGTCGCACTCCTTGTTTCAGTGGTACTAAATGTTTATTCTGGTGTTTTTTTTTTTTTTTGGTGTTTTAAAACTCTTCGTAAATGATGCAAAATTGTCAGTGGAAAACTTGCAGTCATACGTGACCAGAAGTGATTTATTTGTTGGGTGTTTAAAATTTTTATACCAGTGCTGCTGATGACAAAATGTGCTTTTGGTTCTTTAAAACATCCATCCTGACCTTATACCAAAGTTTAACAGTGATTGCTCTGGCACTATCCAATGCTGCTCTGTTTGCTTTGTTAAATCTTGCCTTTTCTTTTTGTAAAATGTTTATTTGTATTGTATGTTTAATTGTACATTCTGTAAAGCATGTCTAAAGAGTCTTTTTGTTACACAACAAATATTCCAACATTAAACATTAGTTCTCATAACTTCTGTTGATTTTTGACAATGTTTTTTACAAAACAGAAACATATTTTCAGCTCTAGGAGCCTTTATTGAACAGACAGTAAATGAGGAGAAAGAAAGGGAAGACCAAACAGTCTCAAGCAGAAAGATTTTTGAAAGTTTATTAGCTTAAATATAAAACAATGCAGTTCTACATTGTCTTTGCTGGTGCCAACTTGGGAAAACAAGCATGCTGTTTCCACAATTTAATTTTGAGTTGCAAATATTTTGCAGACATTAATTCTGGTCACATCACAGAGCAATTTTTAAAGGGCAAACAGATTAAACGTGGGCTTAATTGCATCGAGCTTGTACAAGTTTGGCCAGCATGGGGCCTAATCTAGAAAAAAAGACTCAACAAAGTCTCTCCTATATAAATCCATGCTATAGAAGATAAATCAGATGGTGTTTAAACTTAAAAATGTACAATTTGTATCTCAGCTGCAGTCCCTTCTCCCCATCAAAGACACGGCAGCTGCGTTAATCAGCCCACACACAAGCTTAGGGATTATGCAGGCGATGTCCAAGGTGCTTATTTAGTCAAGGACGTGGAATGGGTCACTTTCCTAGAAACAAGTTTTCTGTATTCCTCATTTAGGTTTATGTAGCATTATCGCTAGTTTCACATGCTGGTCAAAAAACAATATTAAACATTTTAAAACTTGTAGCACACACACACACACACACAAAAATACAAATAATGGGAAGATCTATAGATAATACAGGTCAATCCTGAAAGACTTTTAGAGCCTGCATAAACCTTCCAAGAGGAGAGAATGATCTCCAACACGCAGTAACAAATTAATGGTTCAGTTTGAAGCATATTAATGCGAATCCCCCTCACCCCCCACTCCAAAAAAAAAAAAAACAGTAAGTATTAATGTCAGTCCTTACAGTCATGTACATTGCACTGTGGTCTATTACATAAAATGCAAATAAAACATTGCATCTGGGAGTTGCAACAAAGTAAAGTCAACGCTTGAATCACTGACCATGAAATGAACTAGTCCTATCAGTCCTGTGATCTCATCAGCAGGTGGCGCTGTGTAAACATTAATTGTATTCACCTGGAAATTCCTCCCCATACCAGATTTAAAATAATAATAATTAAAAAAAAAATTCAAATGTGGGTTCCTAATTAGGCGTGATTTGTTTTGCACGCTTAATATGAGGATTATTGGCGCGGATATTTTTAGATAATCTCATATGTAACGCTCATGTCTTTCTAATATCCAAGACGAATCAATTAAAATGGAGCAAAAATATACAAGTAGACCTCGACGAAATTGATTTTACATAAGAAATTAAATGACATAACATAACACTGAACAATATTGCACTGTTAACGTGTATGGGTGAGTTATTTCCACCATCATTTAGTACCGCGACACGCCGAAGGATGGAGCCAGCATGAGAATCTGGGAAACTCTGCTGCTGAGCGTAAAGGGGCTGGTTCGGAGCTGAACAACATCCCTCTCGGCCGTGCCAGGTGTGTTCAAACCTGTAGCAGACAAACGCTCAGCAGATGTCTTTCCACTCAGTCACAACGGGGCGGATCTCAGCCGCGTAAACACCCAAACCGGTGAACGCTCCCGCCCGTCTGCTCTCAGCCTGCCCACAGGTATGAGGGATTCTCGCAAACTGCGCGACGCTTCAGCGACAGACGCTCCTCAATCCGCCGCAAAGTGAGTGATTTTAAACCGACTACGTCTTTCTTCGATTTATTGTTACCCGGAAGGCTCATGCAGATACAAATTGTGGACGCGGTTGTGAAGAACAAGAGCACATAAGCTGCATTGTCTTGTTTGTGACCACCTCGACGGTGTCAACTCTGTTGCTTTACGCACAAGAAGCGCTTGGAATCGCCACAATTACAAGGACTGACAGGAGCGTGAACCTTTGACGCGCCATACCTCAGCATCAGACCCCAGCAGGTGACCATCCTAAATGTCAAGAGGATGAAACCCCCCGCAGGTCGACAGAATAACTCCTGGGGGTTCATCGGGCTGCGTCACTTCACGCTTATTTAACAAGCACAAACTGAGGTGCTCCTAGTCACTTTGATTAATTCTTTCATAATAAAAGGAGACAGATCATGTCCAGAACACTGAAGAAGAAGAAACACTGGTCCACCAAAGTGGTGGAGTGCGCCGTGTCATGGGGGAGCCTGGGAGACTTCGGCTCCGTGGTGGAGATCCTTGGAGGAGCGGAGCTCGGACAGTTCCCCTACATTGGCCAGATGAAGCTGGACGTGCTGGTGTGTCACGTCGGAAAGCTGCCGTACTACGGGGACGTCCTGCTGGAGGTGAACGGCACGCCCGTCAGCGGGCTTACGAACCGTGACACCCTGGCTGTCATCCGCCACTTTCGGGAGCCGATTCGCTTGAAGACCGTCAAACCAGGTGCGTCCTCTGCCCTCTGTTCCCAGCGCTGCTGCTGCTGCTGCTGCTGGCCTGTCACCTGAGCTCTGCTTGTAAGATGAGCGTTGTGATATGTGCCATCCACAAAGCACAACAAACCCACATGATGAGTACCTGTAACTGTCTTAAGACACTGTCTGACAACGTTTTCCCTTTAAAAATATATGCATAATATTTCAATTGAAATCCATAATTAATTTCTGTAAAAAAGTACAACAAAAAGTTAACAGTTTAAGTGGGACCACCCACCGCTTCCCTTTTTGCAGGATTGCCCAGACTTCTGTAACTGCCTTCTGTCTCATAAAGTCTAATGACCAGTTCTCTCAGCACTTTCTCAGGAAGATCGAAGAGTGATAATGGCCATAATGGCATGTAGCCCAGTTGGAGCCATCTTAGCTAAGTGCACTTACAAGCATAAATATAAGGGTCAGTCTCACCCTTTCATTATTCATCCAGACTTTTGCCATTGGTCACAGATGCATATTGGTTTGTGGGAACGATGGACTGTCTCAGTCAGTTTCTCCAAAAATCAGGCCTCTGTGTTGGCTGAAATCTGTGGAGTTTCTTAGGAACGATGCTGCGGCTCCCCTCTGGTTTGAATACAACCCCTTTACGTTTAATAGGGCTGCTTTGGGTCTTAAGCTGGATATACTTTTCTTTGAATATGTGCTAGAGCTGGAATGTCTGAACACCAACTGAGATCGTTCAAAAGGTTACATCAGCGGCAGCAGCTGAGTCTCAAAACCTCAGGCCAGAATCCCTGAATATTAGCTGCATGGGTGGACACTCATCAGAATGTGTGTTTACCAGCAGCTCTACTATAATTTATTTAATAATGTATTGATTTTTTTTTTTTTTACATCTTTTCTAAGCAGAAAGGAAAAGAAAAATGCTTAAATAAATAAACGAGTCGTGCATGCACATGAATGTGTGTGTGTCTTTCATGGCTCTGCACTCCTCAGAGCTACTAACACCATGCTCTCTGCCCGACTAACCAAGGATGATTAATAAAGGGCATGGAGGAATGAGCCAGCAAAGGGGGAGAAAGACACAAAGCAAGAAAGAGAGACTGGGAGAAAAATCCGCCCAGCCTTTGGCTCCAGGCTGGACTCCCACACAAGGCTGTTTTTCCTCTTTAAAGCTCACAGGGAAGTAATAGTGACAAAGACGGCAAAATCCCCTATCACTTTATTTTTCACTATCATCCTTAGCAGCATAAACATACTGTTATTTAATCTTGTGCTTAATGATAAGTTTGGCGAAAAAATCCCCCCACCCACCCCTGGCATCAGAGTAGAGGTGGGGCTGCTACATAGCCTTATTACAGATCTTGCACATCTGCATTATGAGTATACATTCTTGTGTGGTAACCTCATGTTTAATTCACACCTCTTGCATAATTGAGTCAGCGAGTGGATTTCCTCCACTCAGTTGGAGGCTGGGGTCCTGGGGGATCAGCTGTTACCAGGAAGCCCGGAGAGCTGCCGATAACACGGCGGTGCTGACAGCAACCGGGGGAAGAGTCCCTTGATCCACCAGATGTTCTGCCTTGCTCTTCCCAGTATCCTCTTGTGCTCTGTCTGAATCAACCTCTGGAGATGGTATGCTTCCTGTGCTGTTGCTGCCAGTGGTGCTGACAGCTGGGGCGGAGCTTGGAGAAAGGATGGAGAGGGTGTGTAGATGCAAAGACTGAAATTGGGATTTGGGGCAAGGATAAAGAGACGAGATGCACGGTGCAAGTCACTACATGGGTTGTTATCTCGCTCAGTTATTGATCGGAGAGGAGTGCGAGGTGAAAGAGTTGCACACGGTCTTTCCTCTAGTTTTCTATAGCTTCCTGGTGTGTATCATATATTCTCTAGTGGCTGCTAAAAGGTTTCTCTTTACTTCCATGTAGGGCAGATGTGGATCAGTGGGTCATGCAGCAGCTCCATCTATCACAGAGTTCTTATTCAAGATGTAAAACCAACATTGTCCCTAAAACCTTGAAGAAATTAGTGATTTGTTCTTGTAAAGAACATTCCCTGGACAAGTCTTTCCCTTTTCTAAAATAAACTGATCCAGCCTCAAGGCTTCATGCCTCACAAAGCTGTGGACATGCCAATTTCCTTGCTGTTTTTAAACACACCTTGATTAAAAGCTCTGAGCAGAGTGCAGTTATCTTTTTCTGCTTGCATCTCCAGCTAAACGTTCAAATGAATATCTTCTTGAATGACATCCCAAAATGCCTTTTTTCCCCACATGTATGCTCTGTTCTGCCTTGTATATGTCTGCACAGCTGCAATCACTGTGCAGCTGAACGTAGGCACAACCTGAAATCATTTATGTGCAGCTGAAAGGATGATGACTCTGACAGCAAATAAATAATTTCACATTGCAGTGCATGGTGGAGCTGGCGCAACAAGGCTTCTTTTGTCTTTTGGTAGGCTAATATTAGCTGTGCGACTATATTAAACACATGTAAACAAGATGTCTTATTTGTACTGATGCATTCTGCCTTTTTTGCAGTTCCAGAGAGAGAGAGTGGTATACATGTACAAATATGCTCACCGGCTACTTTATTAGGTACACCCTGCTACTACCAGGTTAGATCCTCTATTGCCTTTAGAGCGTTACTTCGATTAAACAACGTGTTGGAAATATTTTTCATACGTTTTGATCCAAATTGACTTGATAGCGTGATGTAGCTAGCTGCTGACAACTTTTCTGCACCACAATCTTATTGTAAATCCACCTTTTGTTTACCACACCCAAAAGCTCCTCATTATGACTCAAACGTGTTGACTGTGGAGGCAGAAAAATCACTGTCAAGTTCAAGAAGCCAGTTTGAGATGTATTGTGACGTGGTGCAATGTCCTGCTGGAAGTAGTCATGAGAAGACAGCTATGCTTTAATACGCTGAGCTGGATGGCCATAGAGTTTGCTTTGCTATTTGTGATAACAGGCGATTGAACAGGTGAACCCAATAAAGTAGGTACTGTATCTTTAAAATATTGCTCAGCAAGCTTGCTAATTCCTTGGCGCATATTAGTTTCATTGGCTAATTTTACTGTTAATTGTCTTTAATTCCGAAGTAAAATGGCAGGATTAGTTAATTCAAGTCTGCACTAATTCTGTTACATACAACAGTTTGTTCCCTACTCTTGATTACAGCTGTATTTACCTGCCTCCGCTTACACACAGCAGTGCGTTTCCCATTACCTGTTGATCATGCCAATAAAGAAGAATAGAGACTGACATGAGCCTCTAAGCCAATGTATCAAACAGCAATAGAGAGTGTGGGTTAATCACATTAATGCACCGCTCATATCACAAAGTGCCTCTCATTGGAATCACGCTCTTGACAGGCTATGCTTTGTCACACAGAAGAGATTTGCAGTCGGCTGTTAAAAAAAAAGGGATGAGAGTAAGAGTGGGAATACAGACTCAAGGATCTGTGGTCAAATCAGTGAAGACGTGTTCTTGCCTCAGATGTTTCTTGCAGTGAGCTGAGAAAAGCAGCACAGCCATTTTATATACTGCTCCTCTGCCACTCACAAGAAAGTCATTTAAAGCTACAGGAGCTTTGTCTTATTGACTTTAAAGCGATTATGTATTTTTATTTTTTTTTTCCAGATTTACCAAGTGATTACTTGTTGAGCTGTTTTGTCTCTGTCACTGATTATTTTGAAGAAATTTTACTCGTAACCTGGATGTTCATGTAATATATTGTGCATTTAGACAGTTTTCTACACTAATAGAGTGAAATACATTTTGCATTAAAAAATGACTGAAATATAGACGATGTTGATGCTTTGCAGAATGCTTTCAGAATATTGCATCAGTCTGTGTCCTTCTACTGTGCATCCGGAAGCAAGTGCTCTGGGTTGCTTTCATGGGCAGACGACCATCCTACTAGTTTGCATGTTTCAACCTAACAGATGCAAATGTGTTTACTCGATGACTGCTGCAAAGTTGAGTGTTTAAAGTTTTAGAGGGTTTTTTCTGGCTTCCATGGTTTCCATGTTTTCACTTCATTTAGCTGTAATAAAATTAGGGAAAACCACAGAGGCTTTCAGTTATAGGCTATACATCATACGGGATTCCTTGTGTGCTTTTAATCTGGTAATAGAAATGAATGTGTGGTGGAAGCAGTGAGCTTTCTTTCAATGGCACCTTGACAACAATAAAAGCAGATCTGATGTTGAAGATTAGTTAACTGAAGTGGAATTGATTCCCAATCTGCTCTGAAATTAACTGATGCGTGTGTCTTGATGTTTGGTGAGAGTGCTGAAGTTAAAATAAATCAAAAGTCAAAGTCTGGCTTCTGACTGAGGAAAACCATTCTTTGTCCTGAAATCGTCAGTGAAGGATGGGTTTTGATGATGATGAACCTGCAGTCAGAAATACAAATATTGTTCTAAAGATACAACTTAAAGTGCATTACTAATGATTCTTTATTACACCAGTAAAACATAGATTACACAGAAAGTAAAAATATTCAGCAACACAGTAAACAATAATTGCATCCAATATATTTTGAAACAGAAGCAAAGTATTTATTGATGGTCACGTAAAACCAACTGTAAAATGTTTTTAAACAACAAAAGTAAAACCTCTAATCATGCTTTTGGGTCTGGTTTGCATTAATTCTTAATGAAAATAATCTTGGTTATTACACGAATAAAAGTAATAATAATAATAATAATAATAATAATATTTTGTTTGCGGAAAATATAACCGCAAACAAAGAGAAGGTAAATAATAAACAGCGAGGGTCCCAGGACAGAGCCCTGGGGAACACCTGCGGTAACGGGAACGGGATGAGATGTAAATGATTTTAACTGAACAAACTGAGTGTGGCCTGACAGGTACGAATGAAACCGGTTCAGAAGTGGATCTACAACACCTAGAGAGGATAATCTGTCAAGGAGGATGTTATGTGAAATTGTATCAAAGGCCACAGTTAGATCAAGCAGACGGAGTATAGATAATAAACCAGAGTTGGCAGCAAGGATGAAGTGATGAGCAATTTTAAGAAGTGCTGTTTCTGTACTGTGGAGTGGACAGAAACCAGACTGGAATTGTTCATATAAATTATTGCTGGATATATGAGAATGAAGTTGGGCAGCAACTGTTTTTTTCAAGAATTTTGGAAATGAAAGGAAGATTTGTGATAGGACGGAAATTCTTGAGGTTATCGGGATCTAAACTAGGTTTCTTAAGAATTGGGGTTATAGCAGCTGTTTTGAGGGCCAGGTGAACAACACCCGTAGTAAGGAAAGAATGTCAGTGATGACAGGGGACAGAGAGGGGAGCGTAGCTTTAACAAGAACAGTTGGAAGAGAATCTAAATGACAGTTTGAAGATTTTGAGTTTTCATCGACTGAGGGGAGGCTGAAGACCGAAAATGAATTAGTAGAGACAACTGGAACTGGAACAGATGAGGACTAAATACTATCATAACATTTTTCTATTGGCAGATGATAGACAGATAGCATTAGCTTAAAATAATAGGGATGGAGTAAACATTTGAAACATTTCTTCTAAGCTCAAAGGAATAACTAAAGCATAAGCAAATACCTCCAGAACAAATTGTTCTAATTAAAATACCAAAACTGTAGTCAGCTTTTGCCTTTTGATGTTGCATACACTATGTAACGTGGCGCAATAAACAACATGGTATGTTTTCCATCTGTTTTTGTTGCTTCTTTAACGTCCTTGGAACATTATTGTCCGTTTGGTTCTCAGTATATCATCCTACAAAACATTTTGTTGATGTACAGCTTGTTTGTCCTTTGTGTCTCTCATCAAGCATCTCCAGAATGTGCCTGAGGCGGTTGTCAGGCAAGTGGTGAAGTGCTGCAGTCCTCCTTCACACACACATGTACACGCACTCACACTAAAACACACTGCATCCCAGTGGGGTTTACTGGATGCCTTAGCCTCTTACTCCAACCTTATGTGTCAAAACAGAGTGCACAAGTTTAATCTAAACTTAACATTTCCCCAAAACAAATTGGAAGCTCGAGTCCATATGGTAGCATACAGATGGCAGCATAATTTTGTTGGCATCTCTGGTAAAGATCTATAAAAAAAAGCTTTAAAATAAATCCATATGTTTTCAGTATTGCTGCCTTTCAATTAAGAGTGTAATTAAAAATGTAAAACAATTTTAACTTTGATTAAGCACATTTTTTTAAGACAGTAGTTTTTATGTTGGGCTTGATTAATAGTAAGCCTCCCTTTGACATAAATATAATCGAAGCATGTATTTTTTAAGCTT
Organism: Poecilia latipinna; assembly: GCF_001443285.1. Lineage (NCBI taxonomy): Eukaryota > Metazoa > Chordata > Actinopteri > Cyprinodontiformes > Poeciliidae > Poecilia > Poecilia latipinna. The sequence goes on from NW_015112818.1 coordinate 63,382, forward strand.
GTTCTTTACCTTTTCTGCTGTTATGTGTCTAGTAAATTGAAATTAGTAATGCATATCTTTGCTCTCCCCTGGGGTATAAGTACAATGTGACTTTGTCACCACGCACAATGGGTGTGAGAACTGTAACAACCAGTGGCTTCTTGGGCTGGTCATTAAATCTTCAACCATTTGACTCTATATTCATGAAAGCTTTTTCTTTTGAATCATCACAAACATGCAGAGTTTAACAAATTATACTCTAACTTTTACTTTACTGGATCTTTGGCCAGATGAGGCCAAGATTGAGCTTTGACCTAAAACAACATGTGGAAAATCTTTTCCCAATGTTTGGTATAGTGGAGTCTCTGCTGCTGTTGGGCTGCTTCTCTTCTAAAGGCCCAGAGAACTGGCCTATCAGTGGGCCTTTCAGCAGGTTAATGATCCAAAACATTTGAACAAATCAACAAAGCAATGGTTCAACGGACACAGAATCTCTTTTCCTCTGTGGCCAGCTCAGTCCCCAGACCTAAATCCTTTTGATAACTTTAGCAATGAGATGAAGACAGGAGAGTATAAGAGAAGACCTAGGACTCTGGACCGACGATAGACTGTGCAAAGGAGAACGGTCAAAGATCCTGTCCAACTGGCATAAATGGGGATGTGTTGACAGCATGTGTGCCAATTGTACCAACTGTGTTTTTATTTTAAACAACAATTTCAATATTTAGTTTATTTGTTTAATGATTTTGTCAAACAAAAAACTGGCTTTATCAAACCCTTCTACACATTTTTACCAAGACTACCAACAAATCTTTTACTGAAATATACCACTCTCATATCATATTTATATATCTGTAATTAAAATAGTGTTCCAAAATCTGAAATCGCTACCCAGTTTCTCAGAAAGCCCGTAAATACAGATGTAATAGTGAGTTGAATAAAATTAGTTAAATTCTGTGTTTTAAGGCATTTTCAACTTGAAATGAGGAGAAAACATGAAAAGAAATATAGGTCTAGATTTATTTCATTTTCCACATTTTAGATATCCTTCTAATAACATTCTTACAACAGTTCTCCCTCACTGGAAATACCAACTTTTCAAAATTGCTTTGCATCCTGTCTGAGAACTTCCAGAAGAGATGTCAGGGCACAGAAGGTGGGGAGTTTGATGTCGGAAGGCGGATGGTGTTGTGATGCAACTACAAAACGAGTAGTTCAAAAGTTTTTTCCCTCCCTCACTCCAAGTTCTCAATAATTCAGTTTTCTTTTTGTTTCAGAGCTGGATACTCCATTAATGTGCATGTGTATGTGTGTGACAACTGTTGGAATTAGAGTAAAGCGGTGGGCTAGAGTGAAAAAGCACAGCGTGACTCCCAGTTCCCAACCCTCTTTCATTATTCCCACTTTAATCAAATTGGCGCTGCTCTTGTCACACACTCCACCAGCACCTGCAACAATCTCAACGTAAACAGCATGCTTGATGAGGTGGCTTGGAGCTGGCACTGGGTGTTTTGAGATCGATGATGAAGAGCGTTTTATTGTGATTGCCTTGTGAATGTGAAAATGAACGCAGAAATCTATGTGGTTAAGTTTGTGCTCCTGGGACATGGGAGGTTGAGTATGTTGCAAACAACCTCAGTCTGAAATTAGTGCTGCACAGTTACTACAATAGTTGTTGTTTTTTTTTATTTTGTTTGGAATAAGCAATAATGCATATTCACAACACCCATCAAAACCCTTTTAAAATGACTATTTCCAGGTGGAACGATACAGTTATGGTAAAACATGCCTCTGCTGATGACATATAGCTTTTCTCACATGGATTTTAATAAAGAATAATGAGGAAAATTTGTAACATGTTGAAAAATAACAGTGTAAGCAGTTTTTTTACATGTTTTATTTTTTGCTCAATACCACAGTTATTTCATTGACACTTGGTCCCAATAGAAGCAGGGAACAGTGGACACTGGTTATGTAGCTTGAGCTTAATGAACAATAAGTGTGTGGGGGATCAGCACAAGCACACAACATAATCACTGCAACTCATATCTAAACTACATGGAGAAAAAAGCTCATTATGGGACATTGCATCTTCAGTGTTAGAGATTTGTCTCTTTAATTGCATTTTCTACAGCCGCTCACAATAGCAGTGGCCATGAAACCATAAAGCATACAAATAGCATTTGGGTGTTTACACTGTTTCCTCAGGGATATATCTCTTTTTATCAGTGGGGGCTCTGGTGGATTTATCTTCCTGTGTGCCCCGAGTCCCTGTTCCAATTAAACACTCATTTTATCTTAACATGCGATAGCGTGTAAATGACAATATAATGACGGTTTCTAATGCAGACCTTTTAAACAAGTGTTTATTAGGTGGTTAAAAATTATGTTATGTTTTAGTTGTATGTTGTTTGTTTTGATTGTGAAACATTAGAAGATGAGGCTTTCATTGTTGAATGGGCAGATGAAGAAGAATAATGGGCACTGAAAGTATTTTTTGCTTTGACCTGCATTTTATTTGCTTTTGCTACCCACTGTTTTCCAGTGGAAGACACTTTTTTTCTTATTTTTCCTGCATGTCTGAGCCTTAATGTCCAAATGACACAAAAATATATTATTTAACGCTCCTTTACTTTTCAATTTTGCCTACACCACTCATTGAAAAAATAAAAAATAAACAAAACATTCTCCTTAGTAACACAAAAATACTTTAGCTCTAGTGCGATCAGTATTTTCTTGCCACCAGAAATAGGGACTAAAATAAGCAACTTTGACTCAAGTTGTATTTAATTTGCAGAAACAAAAACTCGAGATTTGACTTAAACTGGACATCTGGGACTCAGGTATTATAAGTAATTATCTCCTATAATCCTGGGTTAACGTAAGCTGCTAAATTTGGAACATTTTAGTAAATGACTAATGATGTTCACTCTGATACACTGTACTGTATACAGATTAACGGTTGCCATGGTAACATTAAGCACAGTATGTATGGCTTCTCTGTAATACTCTCAGTAGTATCTGCCAGTAAATGGAGTTAACTGATGGCCCCAGATTTGTCTTTTCCTATTTAATGCTTCCACTGAGTGAGTATCAACGGTCAGTAAGCTACAGACTGCTGCCTTGTTAAAAGGTGCGTTTGATTTACTAACATGGGACATTTGAGGACCACGGACTTCCACAATAGTACATAAATATATCTTTATATTAATTGCAGCATCATAACAATGACCCCACAGTATTTTCTCTACCTTGACTCTGATGTTGTCGTCTAGTTGTCAAGCTAACGTCATAACATGACGCTTGGTTTTTCAAATTAAAACCTCTTCATTTTTGGCTCATTTAGAAATCTAACATTAGCTTATGTTAACCTATTTCTGGTATTACTTTGAACATGCATATTCATATTTTCTTACTTTATTCACTTTTAAAATCATGAACACCAGTTAACACGTCAAATCGAATATTCTTAGAAAGATAAAGATATTAAATTTCCTGAATTCAAAACCCCAGAGCAGGAAGAGTAGATGGTTTTTATCCATAGCTAAATGCCAATTTCAGATATTACAGTCTTTAGACTTGCGTTGGACTCTGAGCAAATACGATCTCTGCTTGGAACACAAAGACCCAATAAAATAGCAAAATAATATCATAACTTGCTCTGTAATCCCCTTAAGATGTTTTTATTTGATGGATGGACAATCCTAAAGTCTGTGTGTTACACATCTGTGTGTCCCTTGTGTGTTTATTGCCTCTTTTCTCTAACTGCATCAGTCATGTTCTGGAAGTGTGAAACCTAATTTTTTTGGGGGGAGGTAAACAACATGAGTGTCTTTGTCAGTCTCTGGGAGCTCACTGGAGGGGATGACTGGACTGGCTCGACTCCTCCGTCTGGGACTCTTGTTTGTTTTACCAGAGGCTCAGCAGACATATGGCAGCTGACTGACCTGGCACGTTAATAGTGTTATTTTTATTCTACAGCGACCACCGCAAACAATAATCTCGGCACCTCGCGTTCAGCTGCAATTGGTGATGCCACTCTTGTCACTTCCCCACCTTTCTATTATCCAGATGTGCTTTATGCTTCAGCGGGTGTTTATCATTGCAAGGAATGCTCTCAGGTCATCTCCAGACAGCTCACAGGTAATGGGCCTTGACATCTGAATTAGTCTGCCCCAACAAAAGACATTTAGTATGAGCTTTGGAGGCTCAGGGTGATGCTCACAAGTGGACATAAACAGCAGAGGCAGTGATGAGTCTGAGAGGTGCTATTGCAGTGGTCATGATGAGATGCTTCCCAGAAATATAATTGACCTCAAACTGATCGCAGTAAGGATTTATGGATGATAGAAGAAACACTGGAGGGTGATGGGGCTGCTGTGATTATGTGTTTACACTTTAGATACAGCTGTCAGAACAGCAAACTAAGGTACTGGCATCATAAACATTGTAGACAACACAGGGCTGAGATTTTAAACCATTTCCTTTTTCTGTCTCTCAGTGTCCTGGCTGTGTGAGTGGCTGGACCAGCTGTTATGCTCATCCCCACTTCGGCTTCTTTATTATTCCTGGGTTGTGTGATTCGCTGTGTGCTTGTGGCGGCGGGGGAACGGCTGGCTTTGTGGAATTTTAATAACGGCGAGCTGGTGCCAAGCTTTCCATTCGCCGCTTGCTTTGGGCATGCAGCTGAATGCCAATGAGACATTAGGGTTGAAGCGGGATGGATCGGATCAGGCCGTGGCAGGCGGGATCTCGGTGGCTGGAGAGCCCTTTGCGGAGTGAGAAGTGTGCATGTCGGCTCCCAGAGGCGGCACAGCATGAGGCACTCTGTGTCTCAGGGTTATCTCAGCACACCTCATCGCCGGCGTGCGCCCTCTCTTGTGCTTCTCTGTCAAGAGGGAGATAATCTAAGTGCATTCTGTTCTGCTTTGACGCCAAACTCTTTGTGTATAACAAACTGACCCTGAGAGGGAGGGATATTAGATTAAACCTGAAAGATCTTGATTCAGTAATGATATACTGATTCTCTTCTCTTCTCTCTTCTCTTCTCTTCTCTTCTCTTCTCTTCTCTTCTCTTCTCTTCTCTTCTCATCTCTTCTCTTCTCATCTCTAATTTACATATTTCTTCTGTTACTTAATAATAATGGACATAAAAAAGCCAGTGCAACTCAGTTTTTAGTACTTGCCATCACTTAAAATTATGAATTGAATGCTTTACTTTTATGAAGAGCAATGCATGAGTCAGTTAGTTGGTTTTATCTGGATTGGATCTGAGCGTTCTTTCTGTAAGGACATGTTGCACTTTGGGTGTAGTAAAAATAAGATTAACTGGGATTACATTGTATTTGTTTAATTTTGTGTTAGATTCCAAATTCTGCCTCTGTTATGTAACATGCAGCAATTTATTTTCTGATTTTTGCCCAGGTTTGTTACTTTTAATTGTTTAATCAAGCAAATCGTACATAAGACTTAGTCTGCATGTTAGAAAGAAAATCAGAGCACACAGGTGCTCTGAAAACTGGAAATCGGTAGCACCAGCAAAAAGCCTGATCAGTGTTTTATGCTTTGTCTTTTGTTATAAAACATAAGTATTTATTTTAGTTTCTTTATCTTTCCAATACTATGTAGAAAATACCTAAATACATAAAAAATCCATCATAATGGATGTTATTCTTATCTTATTGTATAAACCACTGAGTAAAAATAAACAAAAAAATGTTTAAACGTCATCACCTTAATAAATAAATAATAATTAAAAAAAATCAAAAGATCACTTCTTTTGCAGACTGATAAAACATAGACTGTAAATGAACAACTGTAGTTCTTTGGTTTTCTTGGATAAGCAGTCTCTCTCTCTCTCTCTCTCTCTCTCTCTCTCTCTCTGTTTCTCTCACACACTCACACACACTCTGTCATGTTAATCTGTCTCTTTCGCAGCATGCACGTGGGTCTCCACATGATGCAGATGTTGTTAGCAGTGGGATGGAAAGATGGGAGGATGCAGAAGGCCCAGTTACCCAGTCATTGCCTAATCTGATTACAGACGGCTTCATGCAGTCGTCCTGACTGTTGAAGGGCAGGCATTGGGAAAGGGACAGATGGGCGAGCCTTGGTTGTTAACAGCTGCGATTGACTCTGTTGTGTAATGTACAGTGGGGGGTCAAGAAGCAGAGAGCATGTAATGGCTTTCTACTTCATTTTCTTGTAAAGGTACCATGTCATTAGGCCTTTGTGGCATTGCCCTTTTGAGTTGGGCACACGCACCTTGGATTTGACGTCAGTAAGAGCTATCTTTATCCAGACCACTTTGAATGGTTTCTGCACTTTAGTTTTAGTCTCAGCCAATAAGTGGTTTCACATCTTTGCCCATTCTTATTGTTGTGTTTATTTGTGGGAAAACTGCCAGCAGATGTGAAAAGTTCTTTCTAAGATAAGAAATACTTGATCAAGGTTGTCAGAATTTGAATAATTTAGAGGCCCACAAATCTTTTAAATGCCCCAAATCAGTTAATGTTGTTTTAGTGTTTGTGTTTTTTAGCTTAGTTAATCATCGTTTGTATTTGTAAAATAGCAATAAGTAGCAATAAATTGAATTCCTGATTCTATTAGTTGTTTGCTCCCATCAGTCTTTGTCTTATACGTGTGCATTGTTGTCTGGGTTCATCTTACAAAACTTCTAATTATGTGAAATGTGTAGAAATCTCCAGATTCTTCTTTCATGAGTTATAGACATAACTAACATAAAGAATTTATCTTCCAGATTGATTCAGACAGCTTTTAGACTAATTTATTTATGAACAAAAACTCTGAAAGTCATTCTTACCTTTTTTTATCTTCCAGTTTGGCGTCAGACTTTCTCTTTAGAACGTGGTTCTCGACTTTTTCCAGTCATGCTCAGTCAATAAACACATTTTCCACAGTTTAATCAGTAAATATTCCAGAGTTTGTCAGTCAAGCTTATTTCCACTGCGAGCTCACCTAATATGGTCTTAAATGTCACTTCTCTGACTGTCTATTTGAATGAATCAAGTATTTCCAGAAGACTGTGCTTGTATTTGATTCATTGTTGAATAATTAGGAAAAAAATGAAAACTTACATTGACTTATGCTGATTGACACCCTGTTCCATATGCTTTCCTGCCTCTTTAGTCACCTCCTGTCAAAAAAATGACTTAACAGCAGTTTGAAGCAGCAGCAAGCAGAGATGAGTGCTGGCAGCTGGTGCTCGGAGAGCATTGCTGTCAAATTTGCATGTCAGGAGCTTTCGCAAAATGCAATATGGAAGAAAGCTTTACTTTATTAAATTTCAGTCATAACATAAAAAAAAAAATCATTTTATTGTATATTCTACCCTTATACCCTCAGAATAAAAGTTAATGATGCAACCTGATTCTGTTTTCCCTGCTCGTTTGCTTACAGTGCCATAAAACTGCATCATAAAACGCTGATGTAATGTTCTTTTATTAAATAGTGCATATATATATAGACAATATTTTAATGTAATCAGGATAAGAGCTGTATTTCAGAGTTTTTGCCTCACACTTAACTTTAAAGGCAGCGGTAGCAGCTTGCAGCTTCCTGTAAGGCTCTTGGCAGCTTAATCCAGTAACTTGTCATCCAATGAGTTCATTTCCTTGAGAGGCGGTTCGAGGATCAACAACCACTTTTCAAATCAAGCTGAAAACATATGCGACTCCTAATACACCTAATGTGAGCTGATGTCTTGATGTTCAGTCTCAGCTTGCTAACAATATGAGTTTGGCTGTTAAATTGCTCTCTTGCAAATCTTGATAATGATGCCATTGCTGTTTTCTTGTCTCCCACCTTCCCCTGCTGCTGTTGGCTTTCTTCTCACAGATTATACTTCTTTGCTTTTGTCAGTCAACATGCACATTATGATGCTTTCATCAAGTTAATTTCGTGTGATGGAATCGTGTGAATGTTAAGTACTGAATTTGTTCTTCCGCAGATTTCTTCCCTGGTTGTTGTTAATGTTGATTTATGTTTTGGGGTCACAGTTAAGCCTCTGTAGCAACTTGCTGAAGAAGTTTAGACAATAACATCACTTAGTGTGATGAAACAGACCTTTTCCTTCGCTGATTGCAGTTTGAAGTGTTTGGGTCAATCCCCTGCAGTCTGTTTTTAAAATGCAAAGTTAAATTGTGATTCATTTCTTATGTATGACGCCTTCGTTCTGCATTATGATGATGCGCTTTCTTAAACTTTGTTTACTGTAGTTGTTTGAGTGGGAACAATTTCTCCTAATCAAGCTGCTGGGTTGATGCAGGGGTTATGTTGTAATGAGGCTTTATGGGTTGCTTATTTTCTAAATCAGTTTGAGACCATAGTTGTTTACTGAAACCTAGAGTAAGTTGCAAAAACAACAAAAATGCTACAAATTAATCACAGCCCTGGATAATGTGTGGTGTGCAGAGAATTAGAGATAGTATAGTTGAAATTAAAATATAACAATGCTTTCCTTATTGGATGAGTTAATTATAGTGTTTTCAGTTGATTGTGATTTTTTTTTTTTTGCTGAATATTTAAAGATAGCCACAGTAAATCCTGGAACTTCCAATTTAAACTCAAAAGCAGTGAAAAAAAATCCTCTAGTGACTTTTTTCTTTTTTAAAGTTTAACATCAACACAGTAGTGACTAAGCCAGCAAAATGACCAAACAGTCCAATCTTAGAATGCACCATACAATAATGAATCAGAAAGTTGAATCTCAGCGTATCAAAAATAAACAATGTCTGACATCCAAATGGATTTAGAATGATGTGAACCATGTACAGTCATTAGTAAAACAACATAGACTCTATTGCCAAATGGGTTCGCTCAGCTTAAGAGACAACTCATCACTCAAATGAGGCCCTTGTTTTGAAGAACATCTACAACTCTTTGAAGAAAGCTGTTCACAAGGTTTACAACTGTGAACAAATGAGAATTTTTGAAGTGTCTATGAGATCAGAAACTAATGTTAGTCGAGGACTGGCTTGCAGTCTCCATCACTGTTTATCCAAATGGTACTTGATCTGGTTTAGGTCAAGATTCAGTGCAGGATATCAGAGATCTTCTATACCAAACCCTCTTATCCATGTTTTTATGGACATTGGAAAAGGAAGAAGGTATCCCCACATTGTTCCCACAAAGTTTGGTGAGCAAAATTGTCCAAAATGTCTTGGTATCATGATGCATGAAGAGTTTATTACCCTGAAACTGAAGGTCCTAGTCCATCAACCCACACCATAATCCCCTCTGCACCAAACACTACACTTAACACAGTGCAGTGAAGCAAATGCTATTCTCCTGGTAAACGCCAAAACCAAACTCATCCGTTGGATTTCCAAACAAAGAGGTGGGATTCGTTACACCACAGCACACGTCTCCACAGCCTTAAAGTTCACCGTTGAACCACTTATCCAATCAGCTCTGGCCAGATTCATCTCCATTTGCAGATCTTGCACAGTTCCTTCCACCTCAGTGGTGGTCCAAGCTGGGTGTTATGCACTAATGATTTGATTGGCAGCAAAAGGCATGCATCGATTGGCCAGTGAATTCCAATCAATGAATGCCCGTGAATGCATTCATTCATTGGCATTCACCTTTCACTAGCTTTTGCATACAGCGGAAAGCTGGTGAATGCAAACAAATAACCAAAGAGATTTCACATTCCTGCCCATATTCATGATCACATAGTGAGTAAGTCATGCCAATGGAGACGCACACAGCTTGGCTACAACCAAATCAGACATTAACCAGCTAGAATGAGACTTAATGGAGAAGGGACTTTGGAGTGCTCTGTACAAAGATGCTGATGAGCCAGCAATGAGAGGCTTTATTATAAAACATATCCGTGTAAACAAACATGGCCGTTTTGAAGGCTAGTTTTTATTCTTTCTAGGAATCAAATTTGAAAACCTCTGTTGTTAGAATTTTGGTTGGTTTTTAAAGCACCTCCTGTTCTTTGGTCTTTGCGTGCCATTTCATGCAGAAAAAAAGCATTGCAGATGCAAGACAGATTGTGATTTCACTCTTGAAATTTTCATGTATTTGCTCTGTCCCTGACATTGTTCTACCCCTCCGTGTCTCACCTCTCCATTTGTATAACCAGAAACATTTAATGAGATGCTATGTTAGGCATTTGAACATCTGAGCTGAATTTAAACACCCAAAGTCCTTCATGCATAGGCTGCTAATTTTCTTGATGGCTTAATTCTCAGTTTTATAAATAGTTATAATGTCTGATAATTTAATACTTACGAAGCAAATAAAGAACGACTATGATATGTTTTTAAATTACCTTAACTATAATTTATTTAACAGCATTAAATAAAAACATAAAATCTAAATGTTAAATGTATACATATATATGGTTCAAATATCCTTTTAAAAGGAAAAAAAATAAAACATCTGAACTGACATTAATTCTTGATTTTCAGTTTTGTAATTAAGCTTATTTGTCTCTTTCAAGCAAATCTTTTCAAGAATTACATTTGCATATATTCAGTAGATTTTCCTTGGGCAAAATCTTTCTGGGAAAACATGAGCAGGTAACGTTTTTCTAAAATGCAGTGAGGTTGTTGAGTCTGTTAATGAGATAAACTGGCAAGTTGTGACAGCAGCACTTCAAACACGTCGAGACATAAGTATTTCCTTCTTGAGCAACACTGGATTATAGATACAATGTTGATTTGAGAGCTTTTCTGTGTTGGTTACATGACTGCAAATAGATCCTGTTTGGAAGCTTTGCCATCAACTTTGAGTGGTTATGACTAATACTGGAAATCCATGAGCTTGTGTGATAGCGTTCATGATGCTTGTTCTCAAGGTTACGTGTCAGTTTTGTTGCCAAGGTGGTTTTTAACATCACTTTATTTTATATACGTCTTCTAACCTTTTGATGCTCAAATCACTAAGCCTATATTCTGTCAGCTCAGTATAATTGTAAAGTTTGGCATGCTGGTTCCATTGCATGAATTCGACATAGACTCAAACAACTGCTGTTTTTACGTTTGCCTCTTATTATCAGCTTAATTGTTCATGTCCACAGATGTAGTTGAATGTTGGAAGACAGTATGAACACTCACAGGCCCTAGTTAAAATTGCAGTGATAAAATGTCTTGCTGTAAGGTATTAGACCTAACCCTGGCAGCCTCCACCTCCAACTCTGCTTGACCTAAGAACCCACAGTTATTCAAAGCAGAACGGGTTTATGATTTGAAATTTTGCAACTTAAACTCAGTGCAGGCGCTGCTGCACTGCAGAAACACATAATGAAACTTTGATTTTTAATCATGCCTTCATGTTTTTCTCAGTTATTGTGAAATGAAAAGTCATAATTTCTGTCTTCTTGAGCTGAAATTTGGTTTTCATAATTGATTTTGTATTTTACCAAACAAAGTCAGTCTTTGTAATCCTTTAGAGTTATTACTCTTTAAATCATGGGCTGCTGGGGTTGTGCATTTGATGTTCCAGAACAGATGATGCAACATGGCATTATGATCTCCCCTCTGATTCATTACAGACTGAGCCAGTTTGTGTTTTGACATGGCTTACTCTGACCTTGAGCCTCGATTTGTCTGCACGGCTGTTTTTATACCTGGCTGAACAGCACTGCCATTGGCATACCCCCACACATGAAATTACCTTCAAACAAATCCAAAAAGACATCCTCAGAAAAATTTGTTCACGTTTGGTTGAACGTGGTGAAGATGAAAGTTTCTGCTCTATCAAGCCAGCTCATTTCTGTAGGATGTTAGAATTAATATTCATTTTGCAATTAGAATCTAAGTTGAGTAATTATCTATATCCATTTTATTATGTGGCTGTCTGGAGGCTCACATTTGAACAGTTAATAAAACAGAAAAAAAGGTTATCTAATAGTAGACCAAAGAGGAAGTCAGTAAAAGTCAGTTTCTCACATTACTAATCCAAAATTTAAATGATTACAAATTGCAGTGTTAGATCTATTATGGAAAGTGACATGATTGTTAATTATTACAGTAATGGTTCTCTTAGTGACAACGATCCATGGATGTTGTGGATCAAGTAATTAGTAGAAAATAATTCTGAACGCAGGAGGGGAGACTCTTTTGATTGTTGGAATTCTTTTTTTCCTGTGGATTTTGGTAAAAAGAAATAGCAAAACTCCAGTTTGTCAGACTGAAGTACAGCAGATTGATATTTCTTTTTGTGACCTGGCTACTCTGCAAAAGCCTCAGCTGTTTGAATTTTGAGATTTTTAAAGGATACAAGATTGAAAAAAAAACAAAAAAACATTTCAAACCAGAAAAACAGTCGATTTGCCAAACGTCTCAACCTCACAGCCGCACACGTCAACACCAGCTTTTTGTTTCACTGAAACGCAGAAACAAAAATTGATTAGTTTAAGTAGACTAGATTACTGTGGTACTGCTGCGCCCCCGCAGAGGAGCACAGACAAATATATCCACTTATCCATCTGTCCGTCCATCCATCTGCCCATTCATCCAGCCAGCCATTGGTTTTCCTGACAGGGATGTTGCTCACTGTGACAGACTCATTGACAGGCCAGAGAGAAGCTCGGGATTGTGGGAGAGGAGAACGACATGAGTGCTTGTCAGGCTGATGTGGAGAGTAAGGCATACATGCTGTCAACAGGCTGAACACACCTCAGCGGCACGCATGGAATCCGTTCAGCTGCGCCTCAACAGAGTGAAGCGTTTTGATAAAAACCAGTTGAACCAGTAACACTTTTGGACATGCAAGGTTGCTGTTAGCAACCTTTTTACTTATCTGCGTCGTTCAGGAGAGAACGGTAGATGGATGCGAGTTGATTTAATTGCTTTGCTGACCTTTAAAAGTGAAAGACAAGGCTGTTATATTAATGAATTTTATTGTGGCGCTGCTTTGTTTTGAGAGGAGCGAAGATAATACAAGAGCATAAATTCACAAAAATGTCCTTATTAATAATGTTGCACATTAATTACCAAAACTTTATACAATAAGTTCAGCTATACACCACAACAAAAGACAGCCTAATTTTAACTGGATGAACTCCTTTATAAGCAATTTTTACAAAGTATTTCAGTTATTCAGTTAAAAAAATGTAAGCATATATCATATTGACTCATCACACATAGATTGACATACTTAAAGTGTTTGATTTTGATATTTTAGATGATTATGGCTTACAATTAAACCTGTTTATTATAAAAGTTTAATATAACATTAAACCTATAGAAAAAATATTTGGTAACTACTGCAGATACTGGCTGCACTGCAAAACCACAAAATCTTACCAAGTATTTCTGGTCTGGTATTTAATACAAATATCTTGGTTGTTTCTTATTTTACGTGTATTAACTTGCAAATGTAATGGTTTTACATGTGTTTAAGTTCAGTTATTTTCCAATGTATTCAGATCCATCTGAATATTCAACACAGGAATCCAAGGTGTTGATAAAACATAGGACTCTCTGTTGAAATCATGTCAGCATGAAGTATTTGAAGTGTTTTTGATTTGATCATGGATGAATAATCACACTGCTTTTCATGTTCCCCCTCTGGGATTTGAACTCCAACCTGACATTCCAAATAACTCATAACATGCGGGACACTGTTAGCCATGGGTTACTTGTCAATTCTAATGTTCATATGTGTGTGGACACTTTGTGCTCATTTTTAATGCATGCCACAGGGAAAGGAGGAAGAGCCACCTTCTGTTTTTAACTAAATTTGAGCTGATCAGCAGCCTTTTAATTATGTATTTTTTTCTCTCTTTAAGTCATGCATCCTTCATCATGGAAACAAGAGGCATAAAATAACTTGAGCAAAGCTCAAAGAGCTCATCCAGCATCCACACAGTCAAAATTATAATCAAGTTAAACCTAAAAGAACAGCTAACAAAATTATAATCCTAAAGTAAATGAGGACCAAAGCGTAAGGTTTTAATGTTTAGACGTATAGATGAATAATTTAGTCGTATATAAACAAAAATAAGCCTATTTTCTATTTTACAAAACTGAGAAGCAGGTGTGAGTAAAGAGCAGAAATCCTGCGTCACAGGTGTGCAGAGGAACAAGCTGCCACCACAAGGTCCCACTTGGCATCTGTTTAGAGATTGGATTGAATCATTCTATTATGTAAAGCCTGTGATTAAGTCATCGGTATTCACATCCACTCTGCTACACCAATAATGTTCTGGAGTGTCATATTTGAACGAAATTGTCCCAAAATTCCTTCTAGGTCATGTTCTTTTTTAAAGTCAACATGTTAAAAGCCACTTAATGATACATCCACAATTTAGATCTATTTGTAGGATTGTTCCACGACATGAACGTTTCTAAAGCTAATGTTGTAGTAATGGATTTCACACACTGAGGCTTCCTGTTTATGCCTAAAAAATTCAGTTCTAGCTGTGATGGAGGTGGCTTTCATTTTTCAGGAGCAGTCAAATGCCCTCTTATCACTTCTTTCACTTTGACATCTTTATAATAGCTTTGCACAGACATAGGAAGAGTCTCAGCAGCCTATTACCCCTACCTGCTTTCAATTTACGCAAGCCCAGCCTGAAATACTAACACAATCCTGCCTGCAACACATTAGTTGGCACCACTTTTTTCAGAGGGGTTATGGGAATCAAACAATGGCAGAAGACAGAACTCTTAAACGGGAGTCGTAATGCGTTAACAAGTACTTGTTTGAGGATATGTCATTTGTTTACATATACTTACAGACATAATAATTTTATTAATGATTCATTTGTTCTTTTTCCAGGGGTAATACAGCAAATAACTTACAAAAATGCTGCAATTATGTAAAATTTTTTATGCCACAGAACTCTACCTTCTCTTCCACTTACCTACAGACAACAGGCATCTTGTAAAAACCCCAATCACGTGTTTCTTCTAGAACAGCTTGACTGGTTTAAAGAATACAATTCTTCTGATGCTTGGAAGAAAGGTAATAAATTAATCAGCTTAGAGGAGAGCCAGATTTTTTTAGTGTCACTGTCTTTCAGATTTTGTGTGAAACCTGGCAAACTACCCTCTTGGTATATCATCAACTCTAACCAAGGATTTCAAAATTCTAAGCATAACCAATTATTTTTTTGTCTAAATCAGGCGAAACGTATAAGATTTAAACTGCAAGACCTGAAATTCTTTTTCCAATTTATTTGAATTTAACAAAACTATATCCTTTATTTTCCTTTTTCCTTAAAGCTGCAGCTCCATTAATAGGCCATCTTTTGCCTGATTCTTCACTCTCATAAAATTCTACTTGTTCTTTCTTGCATTATATGATGACTAACAGACGACATCTATCTCAAACCTCCACCTCAGTTCTTGTCTTGGCAGAGGATCAAAGTCGAAGCAAAGTAAAAGTAGCAGGCTAAGTGATACAATATGCTACCTGAGATAACAAGCCTGGGTTTCTATAGTAACGGTGCTGAGGTGTGCTCCATTGAACAGAAAAGTTAACCTTCCACAGAGAAATCAGACTTTATCCTGTTTTTACCTCAGGGTTTTGTGCCAGGCGCTGAAATGGTTGTGGATTGTCGAGAGTGCTGACCCTTACCCCCACTTCCTTTGGCTTTGCCATCCTTACGCATCAGTTTGCAGGATGGAAACCCTCCCCTTTATCAAGGCATTTATTTCTGAACATTTCTATTATTGGGTCCTCCTGCATTCATTTGTCAGTGGATGCTACGTGATATGAGGTGGCAGGCTGCAGAGGCACGGAAACATTTCCTCTTCAAGTTCCCTCTCTCCTTAATTCTTCCTTTTTTCTTCTTTTTGTTTCTATTATCCTTTTTTTATTTGGCTCCATTTGTCTTTTTCGTCCATCTGGCCTCTAAAGAGCAGGCAGACATACACATTGCACTCAGCTGAATTGTATTCACACAGCTGTTCTTCAATCACTTCAAAGAAGAGTGTCTTACATAAATTTCTGTTTCACTAATACCTCACCATAACGTCAAAGCAACAAATCCTTGACACTACCATGGCTTTGACCTAAGCTTTGCTTCAGTTATTATTGATTTACATATTAATGATTTACACGGTAAGAAGACAGGCACTCAACATAAACAGATGACCCAACTGCATGTGATAAATGTGTAAACATCCTCTCTCACAATGCCACAGAGAACTCTATGAAGGTGCCTGTCAGCCCTGGAGTCAAAAATCCCTCAAGCGTCACTCATGAAAAGGAAAACGACATTTGTGTGTTTATTTGTAGCCTCTGCTGCATGCTTGGAGTGTGCTGACAAAGATGGAGTCAGCTGCATGCAAACATATATGGAGGTGGGTGAATGAACAGACTCGCATCCGGCCAGGGAGCAAAAGGCTGGAGGAAGAATGTGTATTGTCTGCTACAGAGCTCAATGTGAAAGCACAGCTTGTGCATAGAGTTGAAAGTTAAAGTGAATCAAAAGAGTGTGCCCACCCAACTGGAGACTCGAGAGAAGCTTAATCCAGATCTTGCAAGCTGTTGCAGGGAGTAGTGCATATTGAGAATTGAGGCGTTAATGCATCTTCAAGGTAACCAGAAAAATGCAGCCAATATATGTAAGCCTTAAAGAGAAAGCAGAAAACCTGGTATGACTGAGCAATTTACTAAATTAACATTTCAACTTGTATTTTGGTTCGAAAAAAAAAAAAAATCACAAAAAGAATGTAACTGACAAAGAGGTTGACATGTTTGAAGATGTCCCTCCTTTCTCCTATGAAACCATCAGTACCCAATACCCTCACCGTTTTTTAATTTATACCAATTTAACATAAATTATTTTTTTTGTAATTAGTTTATGTTTTTTGGTATCTGCAGAATGAGCCATTTCCAAAACCTCCTAATTGTTAAGTCACAAATGGTGGTTCCCTAGTTGGGTTACCTAGCACCCCCATCCAAGCCCAGCCCTGTTACCTAGTAACCGAAGTGGCGCTCCGTCATGTTTGATCAGCTGGTTTTACCGCTGCATGCGTTGTACAATGAACCTGATCTACTGCTTGGCGTGGGCCAGATTTCAGTTTGATTTTGAAAGTTATAACTCTGTCATACTTTCCTAGAATTTAAACCCCCTTTCAGTGAGAAGTCAGAGAACATTTTTGATAAGTGCAATATGGATAACATCCAATTTATTCTTCTATTAATTCGAAGCTACAATTTTTTATTTTAAGGTTTTTGTGAGATTCGAAATAATAAATTCATACATCAATTTATATTTTGAAACATATGCCTCAATCTCAGGGGAATATATATATATTTTTATACTGCACATTCTTTGTAAAATTGGATGTTTATTAAATATTTCCCTCAGCTAAGGGGGAAAAAAAATCTCACCTACATCTTCTCTGTCAGGGTGATCCTGTTGTAGATTTCGCATCACGTACAATCAGAACACTTTGAGCCACTGGCTCACATGCACACTTTGAAGTAGTCTGCTTTTCCATTCCCGGGTCCCTTCTCCCATGCTGATTTCTTTTTTAACCTCCCTCAAAGCTTAGCTCCCATCAGTTCCCGCTTAAAACTGGGGCATGGCTGCAATTGTTGTGCTGCACTTTATGTGGAATAATGCTGAGTTTTGTTGTAAGCACATACAACAGGATTTCCTCTTATGCACGCAGTTTTTAGCCTCAACACATCATCTCTGCATAAATGTGGGCCGAATCTGAGAATAATCCAATTACCCCAGCTCCTCACAGAAACATGTTAGATGCTGATTTGCATTGCATCGGGCAAGAACTGACATACTGTCTGTGATAGTTTGTGTTGATGTGAGTTGGCTTATAGTCTTAGTTTGATGCTCATGTTCTTTTTGAAAGAACTCATCTGTTTACATCACCCTGTGATGTGTTGATAATCATAAGGTTTATTTATGTTGACGTTGTCCATAAATCAGTTTAATGCTTGGGTGACAACTAAGTCTTGTTTTTATTCTCATTATTACTAGTTTTTCTCACCAAATTTGGCATTTATCAAATATCAAAAAATAAAATAATAAAAACACTCAAGTTCCCTATACACCGAATGTAAAAAGGTCCAACTTCAACATAGCAATTAATAAAATTCATTCATTTCATTTGTTTATTCAGAAGTAACAACTCACTTAGTATTTATTAGTGTCAAATATGATAAGCATGAACTAGAAGTAAACAAAAAAGGCTAATTTCAGTAGAGTTTTCCATTAAACCCTTTAACGTCTTATTGAAATGTGATAATGGAAACTCCATATAACAAAAATAAACAGTGTTCTGAAAAATAATTTAAATATTTTTCCTTTTTTGTCAAACTTTACAATTTCATATAATCAGAACATTTTTTTTTAGACAAAACAACTTGAGTAGAAACATAGAGGCAGTTTTCAAGTAGCTATTCAAACCGACCTATTGACTGGCTGTGCCATCATATATTTTAATTATTTGCAATGGTGTTTTTTTTTTTTACATAATGCTTGTTATTTCATGCAAATGTGTTTTAAGAGACTGCCATATAATTATTTTTACGTCAATGTAATTAGGTGGTTTCCTTGCCAAAATATCAACCATGCCTGCATGTTTTTCAATAAAACCACATCTTTGTTGTCAAAAAATACCTAATTATCCAATTTGTAATTAGAAAATAACTATAATCTTCTAAAAATGTTTGCGATAGATGCCTTTTTTTGTTGTGTAAAGATCTGTTTAATTCAGATTATTTATGTCTGTGTGAGTTGTTTTTAAACTTCAGGCAAAACAATATCGTCTTTGAGATTTCATTTATTTATTGAAATTGGTAGTTATTTGCTTCATCTCAAAAAGAACATCCAATGAATAATCAACAACAGATTGCACACTTTTCTGTATTTAATACCTGAGTGTTTTATTTTTTTTTTTTAATTATTGGAAACAACATGACGGTGAAAAGATTAATCAGTAGTGAAAATGAGTTGCAGCTCCTTTGTGTGGAACTGAGATGCCCTGGAGATTTGTTCAGAATATGCATGTGCCGTACCCTCCCAAACCTCACTGGATTTAATGCTTCACCACTGTGCTGTAGATGTCTAAATGAAGGTTGGTCTGTTATGCCGCTGCATGCTGTGCTTATTGACTTGTGAGACTCTGAACATGACTCGCATAGCATATGTGTCTAATAGATTTTCAAGGCATCATTTCCAGTTACGGCTGAAATAATTAAGTTGACTTTCTGTCCCCAATGCAATTAGCAGGGAGTGCTGTCCAATCTGTGACCTGTTAGATGTTTGATTTCATGCTCAAGATGCTGCGCACCTTCCTACAGGAGGCAATATGAAAAACTTATCAGGTGTTAAAAGGATTTTGCCTCTGAGATGGATCTGATTCACTTACCTGTTTATTGTTTTTGTTTTTTTCCGGAGGTGTTGTGAACATTCCTTCTTGTGTACAAGTTACTGTCACAATGCTGGGCTGTTGCCATAGTTTAACTGGTTTACACAAGTGACTGAAAATGTTTACGAAATTCAGCTCAGAGTGTCAGGGAGTATTTTTACATTTGTCTGTGGGGTGATATAAAAGTAAGATTTTATACGTCTGTTTCTTCAATTCTTGTTTTGATTCAAAGCATCCCCGTCAGTTCCCCTCCCCCCCCTTCTTTTTTGGCATTTGTGAGATTTGAGGTGCAGGTGCGCGTGCACATACGTGGTGCCTTGATGTACAGTAGATGAAGCAGCTCCTCACTTCAGACTGAGCAGCTTTGAGTTTGATGCTGTGAAATTCAGATTCACCATGTGCAGGAAGGGAGGCAGTCTCTGATGTATTTTTAGACAGACTAAATAATGAATGCCTGAAAAGACTGCTAGGACCCCAGCTGCCAAACTTTCCCCTTTTCCTCTGTGTGTACCTGTTCTTTTTGTATGTGAGAAGAAGGAGGGAGAGGTCCCGCGCTAGACTAGAGCAACATGCGGCATCTTGTCACCAGCTGTCACAGAGAATGGCAAAAGATCACTAAAAGGTCTCATTGGGATTCAGCTATTGACATTTTCTGCTTTTACGTAATTGTGTTTTTAACATCTCTTTAATGCACTTTATAGCCTAACAGTTTTGTAGATCGCCCTTATGTTTTATTATTTTCAGTTCATCTTTATTTTATTGTTTAGAGATTAAAAATTCAACATGTTTTGCATGGTTTGTTTAAATCTTGGCTCTGGCCTTTCTGTGTGGAGTTCACATGTTCTCTGCATGCACATGTGGGTTTCCTCTGTGTATTATGGCCAAAGAGCTATTGCTAAACAAAAACCATAAGAAGTTACATTTGCATTTTGCCATACATTATGCAGGGGATGCAGCAAACATGTGGTTCTGGTTAAATAAGACCTAAACTGATTCATTCAAAACACTATGTGTGACAGAAAATGCACATTACCCTGAAAATACCATGGTGCAAAATTGTGGTAGCAGCATTTTTATTACTTTTTAGAAGAAATCATGAAAGGGGGGTCAAGTTGATTGAAAAATAGATGGAGCTAAATACAGACCAAACCTAAAGGTTAAAATGGACTTTAATCTGGGGATGAGTTTCATCTTCCAGTACAACAGTAATGCTAAAAATACAGCAAGATATTCAATGATTTGGTTTAGGTCAAAGCATATTCATGTGTCAGAATGACCCACTGAAAGACCACATCTACATCCGACTGGGAAATTGTGCTAAAGGCTGAAGATTACAAAGCAGGCTCGGCACAAGTATTATTTTCTGAATATGCAAAGCTGTCAACACAATTACTTGATATTGTTTCATCAACAGATAGTTTTACAGTGTATTTGTATAACATACTTTGTTTTTGAGATTATCATGCATAAAAACATTTAAAACTGTGTATTATCTACTTCATAACATCTAAATAAAACATTAAACTTTGTGATTGTAATGTTGCAAAATGTGAACAAGTGAAAGGGTATGAATACTTTTGAAAGGAATGATAGACAGATAATGAATATGTTAGGATCTTAGGTTGTTTTGATTATTTCATTCTAGTTTGGTTCTTAGTCTATTTCTTTGATTAGATCAGTCTTGTTTCTGTTTTTACTTTAATTCTGTCCTTCTTAGTTTTTCTAGTTATGTTTATTTCTTGTCTGTACTCTTGGTCTAGTTATTCTTCAATGTTAGATCCATTTCCTAGTCCCTTGTGTGCTCTCCCTCGCCCCCGTGTCATTCTCTCTCTCTCTCTCTCTCTCTCTCCCCTCACACCTGCAGCCCGTTAGCTCATCAGCCCAGGTCTTTCTTCCAGCATTCACCCTCACAGTATTTAAGCCTTTCCCCTGCTCACCCTCCTTACTGGTTCCTCCTGTTAAATCCTGTTAAATCTTGTCATCTCCCTGTTGATTCTCTGCCATTTTTCTCCTGCAGTCCTGTTTTTGTTTTGGCTCTGGCTCCCTGCGCTGTGTTACCTATGGTTTTTTCATTAACCATTCAAGATGATTGATGGCAGAATAGATATGTTTATTGCCTTTAGTATTTTATAGACACATCATTTCAAGAAGAGCAATATAACATAGGGAAATCTTTTGTTTTGTTGGGGTTTTTATTGGATTACATGTTAAAGTGATGATGTCATTATTTAGTCAGCTATTACCAGAATAAACAACATTCTTAAGATGTAGTGTTGGGACTGCGTGCCTATGTGTTTATTTGCTGCACTTGTACCATTAACTGCCCTCCAGCTAAATCAGGCTGATAATTAGCTTTTTTGTGATAATCATCATAGGCCTGTTTTTTTCACAAAAACATCAGCTTTTTCCTTTTCTTTCTGCGTATGAACATCTGCGCTGCATGCGGCTTCGTGCAGATGTTTGTATGCTCTGCGGAGCCTGCTCAGTGTGGTCGCTGATGAACAATGCTGCCAATTATATTCAGACCCATCAAGACAAAGCAGGCAAAATAATTGTGAATGCTGATTTAATTTTATAAATTCATGTAAAAAAATTGGCAAAATTAACTCTCTTTGTGTAAAGCTTAGATACCAGAAAAACTGTTAGGAGGCCTCTTTTTGTCTTCATTTCTTTGAAATTTGTTTAGTTTTCAGTTTATTGATTTAGTAAACTTAAATGCACTTTTTCTGAGGGCAGTTTAAAATATTTTGTTAATTTATTGAATAATTATTTCCCAATTCTAAAGATGAATGAATCGGGCTCCTTTCCATGAACTATAAAACAGAAAAGAGAAAACAATGAGCTGGGATCCTTTGGAAGAGGTGCTGGTTTTGACCTGGCTGAAATTGAAATAATTCCAAGATTATCTAAATGTATTCATCAAAACATGTGCTACTAATGTTTTGGACATTCCTTAAGCTTAAATAAAATGCATCAAAATACAAGTTAGGAGTTCTTAATTTTGATGCACTTAATGCCTCCTTCCCCACCTAACGATTCCTGATCTGAACCATTCAACAGAACATCATTACGTTTCTGGTCGCTTGATTTTTGTATTTCTAACCCAAATCTATCTGCACTGTGCAAAGACCTCCAAATTAGAGCATGAATTCATTCTGCATGCGTTTTCTACAAAGTAACACAAAAACGTCCTTCCTTACTCTTTGCATTCTGCAGCAGACCTGCTTCCTTCCCCACACAGAAAACCAAAACAGATTTAGCCAGTTTCTTATTGTGTAGCTGTCGCATCTTGAATATTTTCCCCACCACAAGGATGTGGCTTGTTTGTCCATGTCAGCAAAGCTGTTTTTAAATACAAAACTGTAAGGCAATTCCAATCAATCAAGCTGCACCACCTCCTGGTGCACAGACCAGCCACAGAGTGATGGAAGATCAGATTATACAGATTCTGTAGACCTGCGGGCGACGTGAGGGGAAGATCCACGAAGAGAAATGATGCAGAAGGAATGAATGGAAGGAGGGTGTGCTGCACAGTCTGTGCATATGTACAGTGTGTGTGTGTGTGTGTGTGTGTGTGTGTGTGTGTGAAGCTTTGCACAAACAGATATGGCAAAACTGCTTTGTTGGTAGAATAACATGTTGGAGCTTCTTCACACTCTGCCTCAGTAAGACCCTCTTTAAAACTTACTGGGGATAACAGTGGCAGTTACACCAGCTGTACTCCCAGCACTGCATAAAAAACACTTTTTGGCTATTTTAAGGAGAATTTAGTCCTACTGGCTTGTGAAAAATGTCTTACCTAGATAATATATTTTATTTTCCACACTAACATCACTAGAGGATCATATTTCTTTCCCCCACCTGCACTTATTCCTTCAGGTTCCTGAGAATGTAAAACCCCCAGTTGTATGTTCCACTCTGATTTGGATGCTGCAAAAGACAAGCTGAGATTTGGTAAATCTCTCATCATGAGCTCATTAGTCAGTACTGGGGGAAAGGGATCAGAGGTGGCTCTGCTGGCTCTGTGGGAGCCCTGGAGGTGTGTGTGTATACTTGTTTTGCACATGCTGTGGGGGCATACATCTGTTGACGCAGCTATGTTGTTGTGGGGACTTCCTTTTTCTGGCAGAGAGTAAGCCTTTTTAAGCCTTTTTTAAAATAGCAGAAAATTTAGCTTGTGGCTAAGATGCGGGGCAGAAACAGCAGCTATTCTTCACACAAGTCTCTAAGAAATGACTGGAAGTCAATATAACGTTACTTAACATGATACAGTAGCTCTGTGTGTGTGCATGTGTGTGCCCAACTGTCAGTCAGAACCCTTTATGTTGTTTTTTCCCAATTTTTTATTTATATTTTAAGCTGAAAGTTTTACTTTGATTGATTTTATGACGGTTGCCAAGTCACCGGCAACAGACAGGCAGGCGGTCTCTACAAACTTTAATAAACTTGCTATTTATGCTGCACCAGAAAAATACTTTTTTTTTTCACTGTTTTTTTTTGCCCCGTTTGCAATTATATTTTTTTAACCTTTCTGTGGCTGAATCAGTTATTTGGCTAATTTTCAGTTTCTTGGTTGAGAGTTTTTTTTTTTTTTTTTGGGTTTACATGGAAGTAAAACCCAAATATACTGAAGCTTTGTTGCAGTCCTGCTTCTTTACACCTTTATAAAATAGTGATGACTTAACTTATGTAACTTATTCCAAAGATTATATTGCAACTGAATGATGTTATAATTATTTCTACAGATTCTATAGATTACATTCATACATCCATCCAGAGAGTGTACTTGAAACTCCATCAGTGATTCTTTTATTCTTTCAAACCTGCTGCTATGCACTGAATCACTAGTGTTGGTCCTTACATTATACATCAAAAGCAAGCTCTTTGTGGTTCAGGCTTAGTGCGCTCTAGAAAACTGTAGACCTAATGGAACATATTGAACGAGCTGCAAACTGCACAGAAAGTGAAATCTGAAAAGCTGACACAAAATTGGCACTTTTTATTAGGAAAGGTTAAATCCTCAGATTGGGAAAAATAAATAAATGTTTTCTCTGGTGCTACAGACCGAAACTTGTAAG
Source organism: Poecilia latipinna (assembly GCF_001443285.1). NCBI lineage: Eukaryota > Metazoa > Chordata > Actinopteri > Cyprinodontiformes > Poeciliidae > Poecilia > Poecilia latipinna. Next base: position 87,767 of record NW_015112818.1, read on the forward strand.
GAAAGAGCCTTCTTTTTTCTCGTTTCTTAATCAATACGACCCTTTGATCTTTATCATTTCAAGCCTTGTCTCTGAAGTTAGCTTCTCTCATTATCCCAATGTCAGCACTTTAGTTGTTGAGATGGTGTGTACTTGTCCTGAGGGCTCTTAGTGACTTTAAATTCTCACTAGTTCAAGCTAAACACTTGTCACTTCACAGCTCCGACCTCCCTCCCATTTGCACCAGCAGCACAGCACAGCAGCAGCTCATGATGATCCTGTAGCTGAAGGTGAGGAGTAGACATTTTTACTGTCTGTTGCCCTTGAATGTCAGCGCGCAAAATGATGCACCGCTTTAGTGAGTTATGACTAGCACTGACCAAGAGCTATCCAGTATTTTGCATTCATTGATTCAAACAGTAACGCTTATTTTTTAATCATTATGCATCTTTCTTATTATTGGTAAAGAAATTTAAATGTACTGGAGCAAATAATAAATTGCACTGAGCAGTAAGTGGCTGCTTGAAAGATAGCTTTAGCTTTAAAAAATGCATCATATAAATGATTACCTTGTAAGGTTGCTACTTAAGTGTTCACAAGGATATTCAGGGCTATAATCTGCTTATCCAATGATAACATTCTAGTGTATCTGGCTGCTAACTTAATGTCTTAATACCATAAGAAGAGATTTGCTGGTCTCAGTTACAGTGACCAGCTTTTGGTATAAAAATCTCTTTACCCAGACTGCAGTATCCTGGGGTGCAATTCAAAAGGAGAGAAAAAAACATCCCTGTGCTTATGCCAATAAGTTCTTAAGTCTCTTTGGTAAAATTAAGAACATTTGAAAAAGTTTCTAAAGCCTGAAAAGACTCTTTCCGCATTCAAAATGGGCGAGACGCAAACCAAAATAAACACAATCACAAACCTTTCATAACCGTGTGAAGCCATGATTAATTGAATCTCTGCAAGTGTATTATAGATAAGTGTTTTTTTTCTATTTTAAAATAATCTCTTTTAATCATGCTCTTAAATATAGCAGAAAACAGTCTGTTCTTGTCCCTTCTGCGGTTGCCATAGATACCCAGTGTGCCCTACAGGACGGAGACAACAGTGACAGAAATTTTTAGACACCAGACCACTTCCAAAAAGGTCTAAATAACAACTCGATAAAAAACAAAACAACAACAACAACAACAACAACAACAACAGCAACAGCAACTGGCAAAGGAGTAAAGAAGCAGTGAAGAGCAGAGATACCAGCCCACCAAACAGTAAACCCATTTTGCATTACAATGCTGAAGGAAAATGGTGGTTTGGGAATGCTTCTTGTATCCAGGAGCTTTATGGCACTTACTACACAGGACAGAATAGGTGTTAGATTAGCGGTTGGGTTGGCAGAGGTATCATAACTGACAATTGTAATTGTGTATGAAAAAAAAAGAAAAGAAATGCTGTGTCTTTTGTAAGTTTATGCTGTGCAGGAAAAAAGATGCATTTTAAAGCTATAAGGGTGCTTGCAAAGCTATAGGCGGATGGAAACTGAAGTAAGCTCCTGCATCAGAGAAAATTCCTGAGGCCTAATTTATCTGAGAGTTTCTTGGATCTGCTGCATATACAAACACAGAAGCTGACTGTGGGTGAATAAATCAAGACACTGAGCATCTTACCTTTTTCAAAGTCAGACAATTTTCCTGTACCACAAGTGCACATCTTTCATTTCTAACATTTGTGAGATACAGTGGCAGTATGAATGCTTTTCTCATTTTGTCATGTCAGCACCACTAACTTCAACGTTTTTTTTTTTTTTTCTTCAAAGATCCTGAGCTGAAATTCTCATAACTGTTTATGGTGTAACTGTTTGATCCATCTTCTGAAAATGGGCAGCTTATAGTGTAGCTTGTACAAACATGCTATGAGCCTAAACCACCATGCCAGGTAACAGAGTATTCATCAGAGAAGCAGCTAAAAAAGTCTGACTCTGGAGGAGCTGCAGAGATCTACAGATCTACAGCTTAGGTGAAAGGCTCCATTTACAGGAAAATCATTAGTTGATACTCTGGCTTCTTTCTACAATCCAAAACCATGAATGTAGAGTGAAAAGAGAGCCATATCCACCCTGACTGCAACTAAATAAAATTCACTGGGCAACCACCAATACAATATATTTTAAAATAAACAAAAATATGAAACATTTCCCAAGGTTTGGATATTGATTTTTTTTTAAATGATGTCAAAAAGGCTTATAGTTTCCAACCAAGTTACAGGGAAAACAAAACTGACTTTTAGTAGCAATTTGTTGTGGCATTTGACTACAGTTATCCAATGAACTAAAAACTGATAAAACCTGCATTTTCTATTATATCTATGCTTACAAACATCAGACAGATCTTTATTTATTTATTTATTTATTTATTTTTGCCAATGTTAATAAGAGTCATTAAAGAGCGACTTGTGGCTTTGGAGCCACAGGTTGCAGACCCTTGAGTTTATTGGTCTCTCTAAAATTGCCTTTAAGTGGGAGTGAGTTGTAATTGACTGGTCTATTTGTCAGTGTGTTGCACCTTTGATGGACTGGTGCTGCCCATACTAGGGCTTACCAAACCTCTAGCCCAATGACCAGGGGAGATGGAAAAAAAAAAAAATTCCCTTCAAACCGTCATGGATGGAGAGATGGAGGAATAGTTGGAAAATGCTGTATGTAGCGGTAAACTAACACCCTAAACACACAACCCAAACTGTGAATGAAACAAGTGGCAGCATCATACATGTCATGTTTTCTTTAGCATGACATGGAAGATAGTCGGAGTTGATTGAAAGTTTAAAAGAGCTAAATAATGAGCACTTCTGAGTTGAGACAGTAGTGGAGGTTCACTTTACAGCAAGATAAAAACCATATTCACATCTTGGTCCAAGACCTGAATCCAGCTGAGAATTTGCAACAAAACTCAAAAATTGATGTTCACATAAACTATCTATTGCAAAACGTTCATGGGGTGCAAATTATTTTTCAAAGAATTGAATGTTTAGAATTCATGAATGTAATTTTTAAAATATAACTAATTACTTATATGCATGTACTGCAAAGTCAAGGCAGTGATGTAGGCGCAGCCATCCCAATAAACAAGGACTGCTTAGCTATGAAACAGAAGAAGTCTTCCTTCCAACAAATGGATCCCAACTTTATTCATAAATCCGTCAGGTCTCTCTTACGGTACGTCACACAGCAGTGACGGCGTTGTGTCAGGCTATCAGACTCTTCCAGACAGGCTAGCCATGCATGCGGCTCAGAATAGAGCAGCTGGGTTTGGCTCTTAGACTGAGGCGGTGAGTGATGTCCACAGTCAAAGAAGTGCTGGCAGAGATATGCCTGGTTAAACTGAAACCACACACAGCCCTGCTGAGAGCCTGTATCTGCTATTCAGCAAAGCCGGGGCTGCGAGCAGTGGGAGGGCAGCAGAGGAGCAGAGATACACACAGAGACTCCAAGAAACAGGCTGAAAAAGGTGTGACTGACTTGGCTCTCTGGATGAAGTTTCAGACGCAGTTGCATCATCACATTATTAAAAACACCAGAACGACACTTAGAAAAACCACACATCCCCAGCATATATTTATCACAAACCTGTGTTTACCAAGAAACGCCAATGCGAGTCTTTCGATTTGGTGTCCATGCGGAGTTTTGCTCTAGAGGCAAAGGTATGAGTTCGAAGCGCCGCTGGAGTCTGCAGCACCAAAGCGCAGGACCACAGGTGTTCTGACAACAACAAAGACTGATCGATCAATTAGGAGAATAAATATTTCTCAACACGTTCAGACCTGGCTTGTTCAATGTGATCGATGCTCCGCATGACACAGATACTTACAACGGATTATTGATGCCGCAAACGTCCTAAAAAGCAGCTCTTTATTCAAAATGACGCACATGCATTAGACCTGTGGGTATTGATCACAGGTCTGTGATTCAGTTTGACAGAGTTGTTAAAGTAGGACAGCATTTTGATGGAGTCTCTGGGGCATAAAGGAGTTCAGCTTCAGTAGTTTCTATGAACCGAAGGACATTTTTTGTCTTTAACACATCCTGATGGTTTTTGCTCTATTGTTTTTTTCCCCTTTACCTTCTCTATCGGTCTGATCTAATTCTTTTTATAATGATTTCTTTTTTTTGTGCATCTGCAACATAAAAAAAAAGTACTACAGTATATCTCATTTTTTATTTATAGCCTCAGGTAGAGCTTGTTTAGAGCTGGAAAGCAGTATGCTGTGTTATTTTATTTTGGCTTTTGATTAAAGGAGGACCTTTTACAGATTTGATTAGTGAATTTTTCTGTTTTCAAATGATCAATGATCTTTACTGCTTGTATCTTTGTTAGATATGCTAGCCCACTTAAGTATTAAGTTTTCAGCCTTGAGATTAAATTATTGCAGTACTCAGAATGTAGCCATTTACATGTCTGAGGAAGGAATATTTTCTTTGTATTTGCTTTGTTTGCTTGGCCAGTCTGAGCATTGCAAATACCCCACATATACAGAGTAAACAGATCTTTGCCTTAAGTGTCAGCGTTCTCTCGAGTAACCCCGACCACACTGCTGAGGCATGATGTCTGGTGAAAAGGTTGCGTCATGAAAAGCTTTCTCATTTTTTAAACAGCATGTTTGTTATTACCTTGTAGTTTGACACGTTTGAGAAGTGGTAATTGTCTCTTAGGGGAAGACAGCAGACTAATTGGTCCCATCCACTCTTGAGTCGATGTTCCACGACTTGGCTTAATCTCATTAGATGAGCAGCAACTGCTAGGCTGTGTTGGGAGGAAAAGAGCATCTCCCTGTCCATACTGAGCCAGCTTTATGATGAAGAAAATCCTCCTACGGAAGCTGCTGCTGACGACATAGAAACTTTTGTTGGTGGGAATTGACAGCCTGGCATCTCCTGTGTGTGTTTTTAAATGTAGGAATCTCTGCAGATCTGAATGTAAGAACCTGAAATGAATATTGCCATTCTTTCTGGGGAGGAAAAAAAAAAGCGTGTTCCTTTGGAGCAACACAAGTGAAACTGAGGTGTGCTGTTGCCACAGTGACTAGTTTCGCTCTCATCCATTAGTAATTCCCTCTAAAACTATAGTTGCCAGCACACTGGGTAATGTGCTAAGTCCATCAAATTGTTGTGAAAAAAACTCCTAACATAGAATAACCTGCTGAAAGGGCAAATAAAAACTCAGCTGGAGTTTATTAGACTTGGAGTACTGCTTAGGTTGCCCTGAAAAGTTTACTTCTCTGTGAAAACCAAAGAACTAAATTAAATAAGTAAAGTAAATTTAAGCATTGAAGTAATTATGAAAAATCTCATACATAGTTGTTTTCAAGGTGCCACTGTTACATGTTTAATGGAATCCCCCTGTATGCCCTTGACAATCATACATTCAGTATGAGCTCAGTTCAGTTTTTCTAGATTTCAGTACTTTCTTATCCAGGTTTGAAAAGTAAAAATATCTTACTTTTTTTTCTGATGCAGTACAATTCTCCCAAAAAATAGTGAAGTAGAGTGAATTTGTCCTTTCCCCATCTATGCTTTAACTCAAGTGTAAGCAAAACAAATTGGATTAATTGTAGTGTTACCTTTAATAGAAAAAATCCATATCACTTTCATGCCACTTTCATGCTTGTGTAGCACACATGCTATTTAACTGACTGTGAAAAAGTTCTGCAAATACACTTTAGACTATGAGAATGGTTTAATTTTTGTCGTTATTACAAACCATAACTTTTTAAAGATATCAGTAACTGACCCATTCAAGCCTCAGTTTAAAGGGTTAAATATCTTATTCTCTCCTGTATTTTTCAAGTTGAGTGACCCTGGCCATCCACATACTGCATGTCCTCCCTTTCTCTCTGCACTTCTTCCAGTCAAGTTGCTAATAAAAAGAGGCCACTAGTGCAAAATAAATAAATAAATAAATAAAAACATGCATTATGTCCATGAATTACAACAGGACAGTTCTTCCACCATGAGTGTGTTTGCTGTTTTTATTAAACTATGTAAGCACACCAGATTCATTCAGTGAATGCCTTCCCCACTGAGACATCTGAGAGGAAAACAACTGTTTTAATAAGATGTAGGGTGTTCTCACACCTGATAGTCTGGTAGGTGCGGTTTGATACTAGATCAAAATTGCAGCACTTGTTACATTTTCAGCTACTGGGGTTCGCTTTGCATAGTGAACTAAACCCTTTGAAAAATCAGTTCACCCCCTCGCCTGTGGTGGTGCTGCACCAAGAACCACTGAAGGAAATGACATAAAATCTTCTGAAGAAAACTCCGAGCACCACTTCTTGATTTGCAAAAGGTACACAAAAATTATTTCAGCAACTCTTCGATTTTTTTTTTTTGTTTTTGGTAGAAAATCATTAGCACCAGACTCTTGCGTTCGTTTTGGCTGTATTTACCCAGAATTTCATTTTGTGCTTTTGGATCTCCGGTCCACTTGGCTTTCACATATGTTTTTGAACATACCTGAGTTCACTTCAACCGAACCAAAATGAAGGTTTGTAAGCTGTCCAAAGTTTGCTTTTTTGGTCCACATCAGAGTTCAAATGTACATTCTCACCTCCACAAAAGAACTGGAACTTATAGCATTCCATTAAATTAGACTGAACAGAGCTGGTGTGAATGCACCTTTAGAACTTTAACCAACAGCGTAAAAAATACTGATTCTCCTCGCTTTTACTTCATTTGTCAAGAGATCACCTTTATGGACATTTCCTCCATTATTTAAAGAATGTGCTTTAGTAAGACGTACTTGGTTTTCAGCTCTGCTCCTTGTGACGAACCAGTAACTCAGAGGTATAGCTTGATCTCCGGCTCTTGTTTCTAATGAAGCTCCTCTTCATCTTGTTCATCCAGGTCAGTGTGAATTCAGTGAAAGAAGACCATCATCATCAACATCACTAATCGCTCTCTCAGCCAGCAGGTCTGACTATCATTTGAAGCTATTAGGGTACTTGTCAACAGCGCTTTGAGTGTGCAGCCTTTGGCTTTCAATCTAATCAGCCCTGATAGGAGCCTGCTGACACTTCACAAGATATCTCCTCTTCACTTCTAGCTCATCATATGAGGGCATTAAATGTCTGTTTGTCATCACCTACCTGCTCAATTAGGCCTGAAGCTCACATATTTTTTTTTCTTTTCTTTTTTTTTTATATCTTGTCTTTAATTGATTGAGCTCTTATACGAGGAGGTGTTAATAACTTGCAGCCTGTGTTGTTCCAGTGCTGAAGAGCTCCAGATTTTTGGCTTCATTATAGTACGCAAAGGACTGTGCCAGTGAGTCATCTACCTAATTAGACTTCTTGCTGCTTGACAGGAAGGATGGACAGAAAGCTGCGCTCTCTTTCAGCTGAGATGAAAAGGCAACCTGCATCAGGTTACAAACAACCTTTTTCTGCAGTGTTTGTTGCTTGGCCTTAACTCACAGCTCCTGCCAAAACAGTCGTACCTTAATGGGCTTTATCAGCCGCTCAGCAAACAATAACCATGGAAGTACTTCACTTTCCTCTTACTGGCTCTCTTATTAGATGTTGCACCTTACAGTTCCAATATAGCCGTTTTTGAGAGTTAAATTTTTTTGTCTCTTTCAGAAATTCAAATAATTTGTTGACCCTGGTTAGGTTGGACACAGGATAGCCATGAATTTATTCTGTTGGGTGAAGAAAAGCTGAAACACTTCTTGTAATATTTATGAAATGGAGAAAGCTGCAACCCTGTTTGCTGCTAATGTTGACCACTCAGCTGCATACCAAAATGTAGCCACTCAGCTTCCTTATTTTGTTTTGTTACCGAAAACTTATTTTTCGCAAAACATGGTTTCTTCAATTTGATGTACACATATATAGAAATGTCTCACTAGGAAAATGCAATGATAATTGGGACAGATTTGTTACATGAAATCCACTTACGTAGTTCATCACCATTACTAAAGCACTAGTTTACTGAACCTTTCAAGCAGAGATTTATTTAATATTCCCTCTTTTCATTATGCACACACCATAATCAACGCCTGATTATTATTAAACCTCAAAATCAGATGCACTACATTTACCATAAGAGGCTACAATCACGCACTGGGATGTCTCCCTTTCTTCTGTTCCACATCTGAAGGAGTGTGCTGTTACCATGGAAACCACAGCCTTACCACACTTATAAGAGCATTTTAAATTTAGGCTGACAGTGTTTGCTGCAAAAAAAAAAAAAAAAAAAAAAAAAAAAAAAAAAAAAAAGAAAAAAAAAAACAAAAACTATTTTTGAGAAGGAACTTTGTTTGTTTTCTAGATTTCCTAACCACTAATAATTAAAAAAGTTGGCTACAGATGTGGTTTGCTTACAATAAGATCGTTTTATTAAATTAAAGCGAAACAGAAGAAGTGAGAGAATCTCCTGGTGGTATGACCTTGACTAATATTGCTATGGTTTCATGGTACCACATTATTAAGAAACTGTTTTATAAACAGCATACTGGAGTTATTATTATACTTATAACAATGTTATCTATACAGTATAATAACTTATGTAAATGTTACTGTAAAACCTTCTTTCTTGTAAGCTTGGGGAAATAGCAGTAGTCTTCTCCTTTAGCCATCTGCCTGGCAGTGCACAGCAACAAGAGAGTGAGACACACAACTGTAAGCAGCATGCAGCCAGAGAAAACTCCAATTTTCAAAGTAATTTTCTCTGGTCTATCATTAAAGCTACTTAAAATTGTATGAACAGCATGAAGTAGCATACAAGGGGGGAAAACAAATTTTTATTCATTTTTGGCTTTCATCCGCATGAAAACTCAGTTTAATATCACTAAAAGTAACTATCTATAAAAACAATGACCAAAGTGGAGATTTGAGAAAACTATGAGTGTGTACCAGGAATAATGAAGATTTAGGGTTCAACGCAATAGAGTGTGCAACAAATGATGTGCCAGTATATTCACATACTTGCTTTGACATAATTTGTAATTGACATCATCTTGTGTTTTAGTAATTTTATTTTCTAATGCACTATTTAATTCCTAATAGGAAGTTGTGATTGTTTTGAAGAACTTTGATTGGCTAACATAGGTTTTATCTTTGTAATACTCAAAACCAACATGTGCCAAAATAAAACATAAATTATTTAGGTTATGCCCAGAACAGGAAATATCTCATATATAACATCACAGAATATATCGGTAAGACTCATTAGTTCTTAAATTCTCTTAATGTCATGGGTCGGCAGATCTGCCATGAAAACTAACATGAGCAAACAGAAATCTGTTGGACAAACAAGTCAAAGAAATAGTTAATTCCATTTTAGAGAACATCAATAAATGTTGCTCCAACAAATTGAACCTCCCTGACAAGCTCACCCAGGGCTCTCCATAAAGATGTGACACTGTGCTTGTTAATCAAAATGACTTAGTGGGGCAGCTGTGGCTGAGAGGTTAAGTGGTTGTCTTCTCGCTTAAAGTTTTAAGGGTTGATTCCCAGCTCTTTCTGGTGTTGAGTTGGACTTTAGGAAGTCATTCAACGCCTTTCTTTGTAAATTTGTCACGTTCGAGTTCTGTGAGTGAAAACTTGTCCAAACATTATCCAAATATTACGCAACTTAAACGGGCTAGCTGTTGCTTGGATGTATTTATTATTTAGGGGTCAAGCTGTTTAATTACTTAGACTTAATTCTTATTGATTTAACTTTGTTGTAATCACCATGACAATAATCAGATTAACTATGATGACAAAACCAGTAACATTTTAAACCTCCTTTAAAAGGGAAACATAACAAATTTTAGATAAATCTCTGCTCTACACAGCATGGCTTTTTTTTTTTAAAAGGATTTTGGAGTTGTTTGTTGGACAAATATTATACAGTATTGTTGGTGTAAAAACAGTACAAAACCTTAGAGGACTGAAGAAGATTCTGCACTAAAGTGTGTAGACAAGGGATGTGTTGGCCTGGATTAAGTTAAATTCTGAACATTGTCTCTGTTATTGTTGCTGCCTCTGGAGGGTTTACACTGGGCTGCACTCCACTCATTCTCCAGTTTATTTATCCTGCTTGCAGACTCAGTCTCTGATTCATCTGCTGAATGGACAGATGGATAGATAGGTGGATAATACAACAATTAACAACTTAACTTTCTTTTCGACATTGTCAAACTGTTATTGTTACAGTTGTTTTAATGACCATTAAATGCAGAATGTAATATCAAGTTGGACCTATGCAGACCTGAAGTGCTGCATACTAGTTTTCTCTAATCTTGCAACCCAAGTGAAGCAGCTTAATATTTAAGACAGAGTTGTTTTATAGAGCAAAAATGCCGTAGCAGTCCTTTGTTTTATATATAATGCACAGCACATGTCTGCTGTTTAAATGTCAAACAACTGAAAGGGGATTTACTGCAGTTATTGTCCTGAGCTAGAATATAATCTAATGTACAAATGTTGAGGGCCTTCAGATAGTATTACAGTAATCATAATGCAAAATCTGCAAATATACATGCTTTATGCAAACCAATGAACGTAAGGAATATTTTGTTGGTGTTTGCATGGACAGTAACACATGCTCTGAGCATGTTTTTGAATCAGTTGCCTGAACTTTGGGGCGTGGATCTACACTATGTTATCGTGTTGTATTGTGATTGGGTCTGAACAGGTTTGTTTAATTCCTCATGTTGCTTACTTAGATGTTTAGTCTTTGTAATGATTTGGCATTGATTACTTTAGCCAGTGGGCCAGGAAAACCGTGAGAACTGTCATGTCCTCTGAGCTCTTCTGTTTTTCTTACAAGGTACAGTTTAGAACATAATTGGTGTTTTAGGTGCAATATTTTAGGGAGGAAAAAAAAGGAAAGATGAATGAACTGGAGAATTGTTTTGTGCTCGTCTAAAAATGCTTTAATTAGATGTTTGTCCCTTGTAATTTACTCAGTATTCTTTTTTAGTCTGTGTCTAACATGAGCTGTAATCGTACCGGTATTCATGACTGAATGTTGCAAGACTGTATTCTTGGTATCTGGGATTGACTTGTTTATACCCACATCACTCACTGTTATTTGTAGATGAATTCCCCTGAAACGTAATACAATCAAAATTGACATCAGCGTCATTATTTGCAGGGCTTGTTGTCGGGTGTTGTGTGGAAGCAAACGTCGACCTGATGTTTCCATGGCGACTGTGGGTTGAACATCACTGTTATTTCCTGTACTTTCACACTCTATGTTGGCCTTGTGCTCACGCTGCAAGTAATGTTGACCTGTGGGACTTTAAAGTTAAGATTTCCTTCAGTCGTCAGCAAAATGTGTAATCTTGCCCTTCTGTGAGACTGGATCTGTTTTTTCTTATTGAATGTAGATCTTTCTTCTAAATCCCAGTTGACTTGTAAAGTGAGATCATTTGCAGCTTCTGTCACTGAGTGGATATAAGCATTTTACAGTTTTTGGTCATTTAACATAACCTTTTTAGGGAGGCAATGGTAATGTATTGAGTGATCATTCTCCAACAATAAAGTCTGCAATTTGTTTCTGCATGCCAAAAAATAAATTATTTTTTACAAGTTATTGTTTTGGTGCGTTACTTACCCCAGGATTGTACTTTAGAGGATGTCTGTGAGCATGCAACTTGCTTAATGTGCTATCTCTTTATATTAGTAGTGAAATCCCGTACTCTCCCCTGCGGGGCTATACGGCACTCTTCACAGGCATCTGTTTTAGCTGCTTGTTGGACCAATTTGTGACTTGCATTAGGCTTTCATTACCGGCCTCCCAACGCACACACACCTTGTAAGATGGGTCTTAATTAAGTTTATGCTTTCCTTGGCAGACCCAAAGGCTGGCTGCCTGCTTGTGCTGCTGAATGTTGATTCACGTTGAATCGTGAAGGACAGCCTGTTTCTTTTGCAACAGTGCATGTGAGAAAATAAATGCTGGTTCATTGCCAGCAGTTCTGGGATCATAGTCTCATTTTAAGAGACTTTGCTGAAAGAGGTGCTGCTACCAACAATTGAACATCTGGTTGCTGTTAGGAACATTATGCCTTTTCTCCCACAAATATTTCAAGGGAATTTATGGAAGGACATTTCCATTTCTTTTCTGATTGAAATGCTTCTATTTATTTCATTTAAAACATGCCATTGTTTTTCATCAAACCATATGAAACGGTGTCGGAAAGTCCTTGAGTTCTGTGAAATTTACTCTTTTTTACAGCATATGCATGTGAAATATCAACATTTGAGAAATGAGATAGTAAAAAATAAGACGTTACAAAAATGTAACTTAAAAGAACGATACGTAACTCATGCTGACATTACTGGTTAAGAGGAAATGGAACTTATATTGCAAAATATCAGTTTTGCATAATGGATCCCCTTTAAGACTCTGAAAGACATAGTACACAGTTTACCAGTCTGTGTCACAGAGACTCACAGGACCATGGATGCACACACTCACACCTACAGGCCATTTATAAAGACAAATTAACTTAAGATTGTCTAATTCTACCTAGGACCTTGTTCCTACACGACTGAAGTGCTAAAACATATACATTGTGTTGTGTGCATCTGTTCCTTGGCAGATGTTTGATGTAGCTCTGTAACTCAGTTTCATTAATTGAGCTGGTCTTCTGAAAATGCGCTGCTCTAGTCTGTGGCTAAGGTTACTTCCACAAAGGAAATGTAAAAATTAAGTCTTTTGAGATTTTTTTTTTTTTTCATGGGCATTCATGTTTTATCACAATACAACTTTAGTGTTATGTATGTGAACTTTCTGGTTTTTACAATACTCAAGGACCTGTATCTTGTTCATTATGAAGAAAAAGACGCTCGTCTCTACTGTGCTCTTGTTTGATGTGTGCTCCCCTCGCTGTCAGCCATAATAAATGAGATTCATCTGAGAAGTCGAGCAAGGGAAATAAATCCAATAAGGTTTTGTCACTCATCTTGTGTCCTGTTCTTTTCTCTCTTATGGATTCCTTCTCTTTGTGGTACCCCTGGCTTATCCTTTCGTACTGCATTTATTTCCTTCATTTTGTTTTCTCCCTGCATGCCCCTAGTGTTGCACAGCAATTGTTTACCTTTACAAATGGAAAACTGGTGCTTGGTGGAAAAGCAAATGTACCCACCATGTTGCCACTGCGGGGAGTCTAAAAGGAAAGGCTTAAAGATTTCTGTTTTTAAAAGTGCTGATGCTTGTGAAGTGCAAAGCCCAAAAGACTGTCAGAGTCGCAGGATGAGATCCACAAGATTCAGCCTTTCTGACACATCTGCAACACTCAAGTTCCTGTTGCGGAACCCGGCAAGCGCCCTGTAGTTTGTGGATGTGCCAAGTTATGCTGGGCACTGTTACAAAAAAATTATTTCTGGCTTTTAAATTCATAGCTGCTCCCGCTTACTCTTTGACTGAAGCAGAACCTTGGCAGATCCTGACAGACCAGGAGCACACCTGGTGATCCACAGAGGTAAAACACAGGGAGACTTGGTTGAATGCCCAGAAGACTCTTTGCTCGTGTCACAGGGTCACTTGGGCAACATGTTTCACACACAAACAACAGACTGTGAGGAACACAGGAGAATGTGACAGGTTACAGACAGTGTTGGGGAAACTAAGGGCGCATCTGTGATAAAACAGCTTTTTGAGACTAATTAGATGTTCCTGGCGATATCACAGCTGGGACAAGACTTCAAGGAAAGGAGCTCTGTGTCTAAAGGTCAACTGTTACTACTGGAGCTAAGAGATGAACTGAGAAGAGTTTGTTGCCTTTAGGAGTCTGCCTGGCCTGGGCCCCAACAGAAGAGCTTCATCTCACTAATTAGAGTTGATGCTTTGGTTTAGCATAAAGAGTTTTTCTTAAGATGTTTGTAAGCTTCGTATTTGGAAAAAAAAAAAAAAAATTCTAAGAATGATTAAAAACCCCTGGTGCTTGGTGTGACTGGAGATGTTGCGGGGCCTCGAATACAAAGACACTGCAGACTTATTGTTGTGAAAATGGATTTGTTATTCTGGCTCATTCGTCTGTGACTAAATGTTCTCTTTTTTTTTTTTCTGGGAATGATGTCATGAATGTAGCAGTGCGGATAAATGCAAGCTTCTCCGTGAAAATAATTCCAGCAAGATTTCTGAAAAATATTGAAACCAAATAAGTAACCTATTCAGAAGCCTGTTTCATTCTGTCATCCCACAAACTTCAGGTTGTTAAAAATGTGTTTGGGCTTTTTTCATTGTTAGCTGATGTGGAAATGTTATCCACGAGAAAACCATGGGCTATCATTACAAATAATCAAAGTGTGGTGTGAATAAAACATTCACATTGAGCATTCGCACCGAGTTACAGCCGGAAGCAGAGAGCAACGTGGTGTCGCAAGATTTAAAGTTGTGTATAGAGGGAAAACAATCCAAGCTGTAAGGATATTAGAATTATAAATGATCTCAATTTGAATTGCAGAATGCTCTTGAAGCAAGTGAGTGGAGGGAGAGAAAAACATTGATTTTGTGATTAGCTGCAAGTGTAGAATGCGAGTTTAGCTCCCCTCCTGGCTCATTGAATAAACCAGATGCACATCCCTTTCTCTCTGTGGAGAATTAAGAAAGACTGAGAACATATAGAGAAACACAACACCCCCAGAATCTAGATCTATTAATCAGACTGAATGAATATGCAATAGAGGCTGCTGGGATCCAGCCTGCTGCCTGTCTGGCTAACAAGGCAGGCATCCTGCAGCTTTCCTCTGCGAGAACGATATATCTTTTTCAATGGACTGGGTTCTGAGCAGCAGGCGCTTGCGCTGCTGTTTCCCATTAGCTGTGTCTCTTGCATCTTTCTGCCTGCTCTTCTCATTCCACCCCTGTCTGACTCCGATGCTCATTCATCCTCTCACTCCCACTCGCATACCAACTTCAGTGACAATCAATAGTTAAACTTTTCTATGGTGTAGCAGGGTTGTGAGGTAGAAATGTTCAAGAAAAAAAAAATGAAGAAATTGCATATTTTGTGTGACTTCTCTTCAAAAATGTGGCAGTTTTCTTCAGGCTTTAACAGAAATAATCAAAAAGACATTAGGAACCAAAATTTACATTGGTAAGTTATTGCAACTGGAACTTTACTGAAATGTTTCCCCTTCAGGTTAAGGTTTTTCTGATGATGGGAGAGATCACAACCACTGTGAAGCTATTCCTCATGCAAGGAAGCGGTGTCTGAGAAAGTGTGCCAGAAAACAACTCGGAGCCAAAATATTTGAACATCTCACTCAGCTTTGGAGTCACCACTGCACTTCCTCAGGTCTAAACAAAACACCTGCCAAGATTGAAGTAGATAGGATGAATGATTGAAGAAAAATGCACACACACATACACGCGCGCACACACACCCAGTGGCATGTAAGTTTCTGCACATTTTACCGAGACCGTATGTGCCTGTGGTATTTTACACTTGCATGCTCAGTCTAATCATTTTGATGCTTTAAGGAGACTGAAGGTAATTTGCAAAGAGAGTTCAGACATGAAGCCACATTTCAAAACATTTAGATATCAGTGAATGTAGTTCCCAGTTACCGAACAGGTGGCTGCTGATAGATCTTCTAGCGTCTGCTGCTCTCTAAAGAAAACGGGTTCAGTGACTTGAATGAGTTCCAGCATTGATTATCTCCATGTATGTTGGACATGATGCACTTTGGTGCAGGTATTCTAGAAACCCATAATATCCTAATGGATTGAAATGGTGCCTACTTTCATTTTTTTATTTGACCTTTAATTTTACAGGTTGAGTCATTGAGATCCAAGATCTTATTTTCAAGAGAAACCTGTTTTTGATTAAAACCAATTACAAACACAGCAACAAAACAAGCAATTAACAAATTTTACTCAATTAAAAAAGCCAAAAACAAGAGCAAGTTTCATAAGAGGATTGAAATTGAACCGTCCAAAAGGAATCAAAGAGGAAAGGTTCAGATCCTGCTGCAGAGTTCCACATTGATGGAAGAGAGTAAGAAAAAGCTTATTTCCAAGTCCTGACCGTGCTAATGGTCAGTGAGTCAAGGGCAGACATCTAGGTTCCATGCCCTCTTCCTAAAAAGAAAAAACGACAAAAATATGTAGCGGATTGTAATGACTTTCAACATTTCATTGAAAACATGTGCTTTTGTACATTTAATAAAGTAAGTTTTGATCATTGAGCCACATCTTGATTGACTTGTTGGAGGAAACTGTAAAAAGTAGAAAAGGTAGAATATTGATGTAAAAACAAAATACATTTATCATCAAATGGTGCATACACTGATAACTTAAACCAAACAAAACACGGTTTCTTCTCCTTTTGAATGTATTTATTGGTTAGATTTTAGATTTAAAGTCTCAACGTTAACAGTAGCTTCTTTCCTCAAAAGTTGAATGGCTATCAACCATTTTGTAGCCTCAAAATTCTGATGTACTTTAAGTTTAAATGGCATTTATTATTTAAATTATGAGATGACACCTTGGAACTCCTTTGCTCAGTCCCAAGAAAAGCTTTTAAGTCTTATGTCAGGCATATGGATAAAACTGCATCAAACTGACTAGGAAGAAAGGAGGCTATGTAGGTTAAAGTCCACTTCCAAGGTGTTAAAAAAAATGCAGCAGCCTCTAAAAGTACACTGTAAGGAAAAGCTTACAGTGCAAGATTTCCAGGACCATTTCAACATAAATAAAGTTGGAGTATGATAAGGTGGGAATAGAGCTGAGAGTGTCCCACTGAACTACTCTTAATTATTGCACCAACATGAATAATTAAAAAACAAAAGGGAGGTAATTACACTTAATATGAG
The DNA here is from genome assembly GCF_001443285.1 of Poecilia latipinna. Classification (NCBI taxonomy): domain Eukaryota; kingdom Metazoa; phylum Chordata; class Actinopteri; order Cyprinodontiformes; family Poeciliidae; genus Poecilia; species Poecilia latipinna. The sequence continues at coordinate 104,555 of NW_015112818.1, forward strand.
ATTGCGGAGAAAAGTGATCAGTACTTCCTTGAACATTCAGGGCCGTGTCCACCGAGGACTGAAGCTCTCACAGTAACTCTACAGTGCTTTTACTGTCTGGGAAAAGCAGACATAATTACTTGTATATATGAAATCATTAACATACACCTTAGAGATTTGTTTAATTTCCATTTGTGTTCTCAGTTCAATATATTACAAAACAACAACAACAAAAAAAAAAACAGATTATACTTATTAGGGGCCATGTAATGTTTGCAGTCCATTTATGCCAGTTCACCAGCAGCACCAATACAATAATCCAGTCCTATGCAGTGAAGTCCTGTAAAATAAATGAGGTGTAAAACGTTCTGTAGTGATCTTTAGCTTTATATTAGATTGGGACATCATGAAAAGTCTGTCCTTTGAGTGCCATCGTCCTAATGTTTAATAGGTTTGCATCCATCCTGCAGTTCCCCGCTACCCCCTGTGATTTGTACCTAAATGTTTGATAAATAGGTAACAGTCTAAGCACTCAAATATGCCTTTGCATTTGTTTGACCTAATCAGAAAATTGCAAGAGACATGAAATTTAATAGAATAGAAACAACCTTTTGTCCCACAAGTGGGAAAATTCAGGTGGAACAGAACCCGCAAATATCAGGTAAGCTTGGAAAAAATGCTAATTTCTCAGGTCTTAATGGATTAAGTTTTAAATCAGAAGGCATTTTTGTTTTTGCTTCCAGTTAAAAATACAGTTAATGTTACTCTCTGTACCAGATCTTAAGGCTTCATACTTATATCGGTTGCAGCCCCTCCTTCAGGCTACATAGTGCAGACGGTGCTTCTATAGATGCCAGTGACCTTTTTGCCCTAAACGCGTTATGTGCCCAGACCGATAACTGTCATTCTACATCACTTGCATCTGTTGTAGCCATACTGAATCACAGATGCGAGAAGGAAAGGGTCAGAGAGAGGTCACCTACTGCTGTGAAGTCATAAATGAAACATATAGCTCTAATTTCACACATCAGGCGGGATCTTTTTATCTTGTTTAGAGCCGATAGTTTTTAGCCAAATCCTGTGCTGTTTTCCATGTAATATAATGTAAGAAGTTTCTCCTTGGTGCTCGGAGGAATACTTTCTCTGCTTTAGAGCTTTTTATGTTGTAGATCAAAAAATGTAAGTTGCTGAGAACGTTCTCATCTTTTTTTTGTGTCTGAAGTCTGAACTGCATAAAACATATAAGCTTGAGAGATCAATGAGAGTTCAATTCAGAGGGACCCAAAGAGATCATCAATAAGCACGGTTAACATCTTCTTCACAGTCTCACAATGTCAGTTTTTTTTTTTTTTTTTTTTTTTTTTTCAAATTCATCGCTTTCAATTTTTAAAAGTCCTACTGAAGTTGAATCTAAGTTGTTGTTTTGTTTCCTGGGATATACAGACAGAGTTACCAGGAATCCCAACAGAAACTATAATTCTCATGTCTGCGTACTGCTG
>NW_015112818.1:109186-131190 GCF_001443285.1 Poecilia latipinna
TTTTTTTTTTTTTTTTTTTTTTTTTTTTTTTTTCAAATTCATCGCTTTCAATTTTTAAAAGTCCTACTGAAGTTGAATCTAAGTTGTTGTTTTGTTTCCTGGGATATACAGACAGAGTCCAACAACGGGCATCTGCAAAAATCATTCAGTTTACATTCCTGCCTACGGCTGCAGGAGTAGCATAGGAACCTTTAGCTTGTGCTCCATCTGTCACCTTATTTTTAACAAAAAACTATCATGGGGGATTAAATTGTATCAGATTGTTTTCCTGGATTGTTGAGTTTGATGTATGTGATGCAAATGTGTGGCATCTGGAAGCAGGTGACTGAAGCACCCTTTAGATTGCAATCTGCTTTATTGCCGGGACACGCCGCAGCATGACAAACAGTACTGTCTGTGGCAAACCAGATCATTTGATAAAATATGAGCTTATAATAAAAGAAAGAAGACGATGGAAGAAATGAACAATCAAAATTTGACATGTATTATGTGCATTGTGGCCATTCCCATACACATGGTCGTATAAATGAGTTTTATAAAGTAAAATGGGCTAAAAATGTCTGATTCATAAAACCACAAGCTTAAAAAAAATCATTAATCACTCCATTACACTCTTTTAAAATGGCAGATGGAATAAATCTCACAGTCTGAATAGACATCTGTTATTGGGAAGTAGTGCATGTGCTGGACGAAGCCTAATACATTTTCTGATTGTGGTGAATCAGACAGTGAAGAATGTGTTGGTCAGCTGAGACAGCTGGTATTAACTGCTTTGAATCACAACCAACGCAGGGACAGTGAGCCATCAGTCTGTGTTTCACTTCAGCTACAAAAGCAGACTGCCTCGTTCACCTAATGATGGTTCACAGGGGGAAAAAAAGGGCTATTGTTGAGAAACACTGTCCTTTTTCTGTGAATTCTCACTCATTTTATGGTTTATCTCAGCAAAGAGGATTTCAGGTTGAATCCCTTCACTGGTTTTGTTCTCATGTTGTCTGCAGCCCATCATTTATCAGTGGTCTGATAAATGATGGGTTTCATATTTCGAACCTTTTCCACCTAAATTTGTCAGTAGTTGCAACATCCACAGGTATTAGCAGGTATGTAAGTTTAATGTCCTTGCTTGAATGACTTAAATAGCGAAAAATATAAGAAAAAGGGAAAAGGTCAAAATTAAAAATATACACTGCAAACCAATATCCAGATTAGCTTAGCCAAATTAAAATTTCATACGTGGATAAACTAAAAGATGTGCCTGGGGGGTTTTAGTCACACTGGAATAACAGCCCAGCATGTATCAAAGTTAAATCACACGTGAAATGTCATGTTTTCCAGCAATTTTTCTGACATTTTTCCTGTCTTTTTGTTCACCAATGATTGTCTCAAATAAATGTAGTCACTCCATATTTGCCCAACTACAAGACGTACAAAGTCTACTAAATTTCGGTTACTGATATTGGTTCATTTCTAATTTAGAATCTCAGTATCTGCTTGTCTTTCCACTCTGGAGATAAATGGGAATGCAAACCAGGAAAAAAAAAAAAAATCTGATGCTGTGTCATAGCCTGTATTGTGGCCAAAATTATTTTTAGGGTGTTTGTGGAGCTAAGACTTGTGGGTTTTAAAAAGGCAAAAGGAGAAGGAGGTTATTTAGAATCTTTTTCGACGGGTTTCACAGCTAGTCACATTAACTTGTGTTGTGTTGCTCTGCTTCTTCTTCATCGTCGATTCTGCCAAATCTTCCTGGCTTTTGCACAAATTTGGATTTTCCTGGATTTACATGGGGGGAACTGTGAATCCAAATCTGGCTGTAAATACTTCCTAAGAAAATCTCTCGGCCTCTTCTCTACCCACACATTATCAGCTCAAGCTTGTGCCATCTCCACGGGGAGCCCACACTTAACCATCCTCTTAGTTTTCTGGTCCGATTCAATCCATCACTCTTTACAGCACTTTTAAAACAAAGACTGCACAATAAGCAAACTAAAATAACCCTCTCAATATGATTTCCTGTCGTAGCTCACCTTGGCTCGTTTACAATAACCAAACAGAGCTGCATAGCTCTGCTCCAGTCTGTGTTTTCAAACAGCATGCCAGTGTTTTACAAGCTGAGGTGTGATGTGTGGATACAGTAGCGTAGGTGATATCATGCTTGCATGTCTGTTTGTGTCCAAATGTGTCATCATTTTCTTGCCCGGTTTTCAGAAAAATAGTACAAGAAATACTTTTTTGAAGCTTGCAGACTGTCTGCTTGCCTTATTTCTGGGTTTTTTTTTGGTTTGGCTTTTTGCTTTTTCTAACTGTAAGAATATATTTTAGGTTCTAATGGTAACAGGGCACCCCAGAAGTTAAAATCTGAGTAAGTCAGAGTGCAACATAAAATGAAAGAAGATTTTCCTCTGAAGTTGACTTGAATGTGAAAGGATGTGCTTGACCTGTTCGTCTTTAAAGCATGTAGTCAAGTAGTTATTTCCCCTGAAAATACTGATATATTAAGGAAGTTTACATAAAATACCTGCAAACATTGGTTTGTGCATTGCATGTACATGTGAAGAAGGAATGTCACTGTGGAGAATCTACGCATCTTGGATATTTTTATGTCCTGAAATGAAAAATAAAATCTTTCCCAATCCTTGAAAGTGCAACGCCATCCTCGGGAAAAACGTAGGATTCCACAAAGAAAAAGCATAGTCCTGGGAGAGTATAGGAAGATTATTTGTGAGCAGAAAAGTCTGTTCGTCAAGGACCATGCCTCCTCTGTTTGCTCCGGTGAGAGCCTGAGAGTACAGAGGAAAAATGAGTACGCTCTCGACCCTCACAGCTGCTCAACACATGCTTACTGATGAAGATGTCCTCTGTGACTTCGAAGTGGGAACAACGTCGATGGCTTCCTTTCATTGATTGAACAACTTCTTGCTCTACTCTCCACCTGAGCAGAATATGTGTTTTGAGTGGTCAGAGCTATCTGAGCCACTGTGGCTCATGTAAAACATACTCCATGGTGGCATTATGGTAGACTGCTACAAAGACTCAGTATTTGCATGTTTGTCTGGCTACTATAGTATCCATCGGTGAGGGAATTAAGCTGGGTTAGTAATTGGGGTTTTCCTCTTAAAAGGTTCCAGTTCAAAACTAGAATTAGTCACATCACCAAAGTAAAACAGGAACTAAAATCTTTAACCAGACCTAAACTATAAACAGACTTAATGTATGGAACAAAACAAAGTACAGCAGATAATAACAAAGACAGTCACATTGGAGCCACGTCACTATGTCTCTATGGTCAATCTTTGATCCTCCCTGTATTTTATTCTCGGTTTCTGTAGAGTACTACAGAGCACGGAGGGAGTTATCTACACAGAGAATGAGTCATGTTATCTTTGCTAATCAGATGTCTTGTATCTCTGACTCTTACAGATGTTTATAAGCTCCAGCTATTAATGTTAAAAGACCTGGAAAATAATCATAGATCTAGCTGCATATTCCATTCACAGACTGAGCTCACAACAGCAATAACTGCAGCACCATGCTGTTCTTTGGCCTACATTTACTCTGTGATTGATGAAAATGTAAAAATCACCTGAAAAATCAGAAACAGAGATATTATGTCATTCCAGTGTCATTCCACATTTCTAATAATGTTTTATTTCAGTGTTTTTATTTTCCTGTCCTAATATAAGCAGACTGCAACCTAAATTTGGCGTTTTAAACACAGTTTTCACAACATTTCAAGAGATTGGTGAGCTCCACCTCAACCTTTGACCAAAGTGTTTTTTATGTTTAGCTGAACAAATTGTTCTGTTTGGAGATGGCACCTGTTTCTGCAGCAGTTGTTGCAGCAATTATTACTATTATTGAAATTACAGATAGCAATACTGACATTGTTTTTGTTAATGACTCAGATACATTTTTGTCTGTAGTGCAAATTATTATTATTGTACTAACAGAGAATTCATCAAGTGTCAAATGCAGGGATGTCCAAAGTGTCGTCTGGGGGCCATATGTGGCATTCTGAACCTTAATTCTGGATTGGAGCATATCCGGCCAGCAAGCACAGGCAGCTGATGCAGATGGACACCTTGTCATATATATATTTCACAGATAAATAAAATATCAGACAAGGGAAACAAAAAATATTTTGTTAGACAAATTCATATTAATTTTGGAGTGAAAAAAACAACAACAAACAAATAAAAAAAGGAACTCAAACAAATTTTAAAACTGCCATTTTTATCATTTTTGCAGGAGCCTTTTAATGTTTGATATCTATGATCTAGATTCCTGATTTACAAAATTCAGTTTTTTGTTGATTTCACCAAAAATAGTTATTTGTTACTGAGCAGAATAATATACAGTAAAAAAAAAAAAAAGTTAATTATTTGTGTTTTCAACTTGACAATTTTGGCCAAAAGTTTGGACACTATTGGTCTGATGAAATGTGGGAACATTGTCTCTGCACCCAGAACTGTTGATTGTGCTGTAAGAGTTACTATCAAGCTGATGACTTGGTTTTGTTACCTTTCTCCACATAATAAAGGTGACCTCGTTGAGCAAAAAGCCGCAGATGTCTTGTTCTGACTGCAGGAATGGAATGACATTACTTGTCTTCATAAATATTACGTCTCATAGGTCAGATCAGTAGTAGTGACCTCTTGGCAGATGCCAGCTGACCTTAGCCTCTTCATGCAGGCTTTGCCATTCCCTGTAGTGGTTCTTCCAAAACAATAGAACAGCTCAAAAAACTCCAACTGTTTGCCAGCAAATTTGTGAATTTGCAGGGGTCACTGCTTCTTAGTTATGAGGTGAGCTTTTTTTTTTCAGTTTACTCAACCGTGACACCTCTTTTCGTCTTCTCTTCTTTTTTCTGACCAGTGCAAATAGATACCACACATTTTGTTCTTGTCATTTCTCCATTTGTAGAAGACGATCACTGAAAAAACGAAAAGAAATTGAGTCCCTGTAGAGAGCGACAGCCAATATGACTTTCCTGATGGTGATGGGTTGGTGGTGGGTGTGTGTGTGTTTTTTTTGTTGTTGTTTTTCTTTTGATAATGTCACGGATGGATAATGTCATGGTCCACTGCTTAAAGAGAGGAAGGTGGGAGATATGAGCGGATGTGGAACAAGGAACAAAAAAAGATGAGACCTGCGTTGAGCATTTTGTGTAGCAACGTCAAAACTGAATGTCCAATATTGTTGCAGTTTATGTAAAGATACTGTACATTAATACTCTCTCTCTTAGACTGAACTGTCAGTCATATGCAATCCCATACACATAATACTTTTTTAACGTTAGTGCCCATGAATGCCTTTTTGAAATATTTTGCCGAATCAAGGACAAGAACCCTTTTAACTTCAATGTCATTCTGTTTTAATTACACATCGACCTTTAATTAGTCAGTTCAGACTTTTTAAAGCTCTTCTTTAATGCACATCAAATAAGATATTTCATTCCTGTTTCTCTTTTTTGATTCTGTTCTGTCTCTCAGAAACCCTGACTTTGCCACAATTATTGTTAGCAACTGAAGAAAAATGTGGGTGACAGGCAAGTAAGGAAGCTTTGAAGGCAATATTAAGTACTCCTTTTCCCAGTTGTGTGTGTGTGTGTTGTGTGGGCGCATGGGTGTGTATATGAGCATGTATTTGAGTCCCAGGAGAGGCCTTGCGGGAGCTACACAGCTACTTTCTCTGGTAGCACAGAAAACGGGGGCGGCGTGCATGTACTTGTTCTCTCTTTTCACAAATGGGAAAGCCTCCGTCTACAGGTGACGCACACACGCTGAGAAATGCCGCACCTTGCTGTAATGGCAGATGTCTATGTATGTGTGTTTGTACGGTGTGTGTGTGTGAGAGAGAGAGAGAGAGAGAGGAAGAGAGAAAGTGGGTCATGCATCGAGAGTGAGAAAATAATAAATTCAGATTCAACTTAAGTCATAAAAATGAGTTTGGTTCTATCCTCAGTACAGAAAAATGTTTTCCAATTACCACAAAAAGCAAGCGTTATGGCTCAATGCTTTAAGGGTGTGTTTTAGTGTGTTTAGACACTCGCTGTTTTGTGTGTGTGTGTGTGTGTGTACCTGTGTATTTCTTTGTTATTTTTTTGGACTTTATGAATACCATTAAATAAGCGGGCTGCTTTGGCCAGTATAGCTTGTGGTTAGGCCCAATTTTCAGTTCTGCAGTGTTGTAAAGATAAGTGAGTATGAAGCTGTATTTTCAAAGTAGATGAGTTGCTGGAAACCAGATAGATACTAGATGGAGGAGACGGTACATCGTACACAAGCACCACACCACACACACCACCACAATGAAAATGAGGAGTGCAGATTTTGGGATTCGAGAGAGGATGAAACAAGATTGAATTCAATCCCGACCAGAAGATATACAAACGTTTTAAACAGTCACAATATCAAAACTGCAAACACGTCGGACTGTTCCCACATTTTAACATCTTTTTTAATAAGATGTCAGAGAGACAACAGGTTTTACTGTTTAAAGTAAGGCTGCACAATATGGCATTAATATATTAATATCCCACAAAGAGGTGTAAAATATTCATATGGCAAAGGAAGCAATAATTCTTGGCTAATATATTGCAAGTCTTATGAACTTGCATTTTTCATGCTAATGTAATATTTAACCTGTTGGACAAAATTTCACGGTGGCAGATGCAGACACTGGGCACAATGACATTGCCTGAAATGCTAAAGATCAGAGAGAGATGGGAGCCGAGTGAGAGGAAGATGGGCCTATATCACAAGTGAAATGAAAAACACCGTCTTTGAAAGGTTTTCTAATGTTGTGCCGCAGTAGTTTAAGTGAAACTAAACCCGATGTAAAAGCGTACCTCGGCCTCCTGGAAAATTATGAAAAATTCCACCCAAGTGGGCAGTGGGAAGAGACACCGAGGCGGATGACCAAGTGTGGGCATGTGCGGAGCGGGTTAGGAGGTGGTGTGGTCAAGACGAGGTATTTAATTTTAAAACAATGATTTTGAGAAATTCACCTTCAGATTTTGTCAAATATAAAATAGCAGCAATAGATGCTGAAGGGTAATTGAATCTGCTTCTACCGTCCTTCTCCATGGAGAGCACAGCTGCCTCATCTTCAGAGTCTGTCCCAAGACAGTCATGACAGTAAGCCACCCAGCAGAAAAGCAGAAAAGCAGAAAAGCAGGACCTCCCTCAGGTGGAATGCAGCCGTCAGAATACAGTTGGGATTGTCTTGTAGTGACAAGTCTAAAGTGCCTGTTGAATAAAAGAAACTAAACAAAACGGTCAAGTGGACATGTGAACTCCTCTACATCCATTGTTATTGTTTAGGCATTTAAATTGTAAGACAAATATTTTAAATACCAACTTAATTTATTTATTTTAGAAAGGGACTTTTTGTTTTCTAAATATTATCAAGAAAAGAACACAATGCATCCAATAAAAACGGATTAACATTTAAACAGATTTACACAAAACACCAACAATATGAAGTTAAAGTTCACATAGAAGTTCTCCAATGTTCAGCCAAGATTTTAATAAAATCCCCAAAACTGACCAGCACTGTATTGCCTATTCTCCAGCATGATTGCAGGTTATTGTAAATTGCATGTTCTGCTACACCTGTAATCGTGCCCAACAAGTGCACACATCGTACTGGCACACACCCCTGAGCTGCAAGGCAACAAGATAAAGACCCCAAACAAGATTTTCACCTGCTTAGTGCAGCAGTTTTTTCGCTCTACAGGCGTAGCTTACTTTCTGCTTTAGAGCTGTTTATTCAGGATGCACATATTGATGCTTGTGCAGTACTTTAAGTCCTACACAGAGAAAGAAAGTGTTCACATTATTCTGTTGCAGCAAAGAGAAGTAACTGTGAACCAAAATGCTGAAGAAGTTGTTGAGATCAAATTTACAAAAACCACAAGAGCTCCTCGTCATGTGAAGAGAAGGAACAAGTAAATCTCAGAGAAAGTATTAAAAAGGGGACATATTACACTTACTGATCGTAATGTCTCTGTAAATGAGCATTTTTAAACATGTACAGTAGCTGTGCTAGTGAAAAACAAAGAATTATGATTTCATGTGGAAACAATGTGGCTCTGCTGCTACAGATGCTAATAGTTACCTAGTTGAATGTGTATATAGGACATTTAAAATCAAAAACAAAAAAGAAAAACTGAAGTGATTCCTTTTTTTCTGACAAATTTTCACCTCTTTATCAGTTGTGCTCGTTTTGTGAAATTACATTTATGTTTCTGCAACCAGTTTGTCCTTGTTCTCTTGATAGAGGCATGTCTAGGCAAAGTAGCCAGAGTATTGGAGATTCATCTTGCAAATCACATTTATGTCTGCACGATTCAATTTATTTCCAAAGAAAATCAAACTGCGTTTCTTCCTCTCTTTGTTCAGACTTCACCCTCTAGAGTTAATGATAAATGTTGTTTTGCAGGAGTCGATGCTGCTGCTGTGAGACATATTTACTTGTGCTGGATTATTTTTGGTGGAGCACAGGAGTTTCCTCACAGCTTTTCATCTGTTGTTTCCTCAGCATTTTGGGGCAGACAGGAGTAATTGATTGAGACAGAGACCACATGTACAGTGCTCTGAATACTACTTTAAAGAGTTTGGTACATCGTTTTGAAGTAAAATGCTGTCTAGACAGAGCATGATCACAATTTTATAAGAAGCAATTCTTTGACATAAAAAATGCATAAAAATATATATTTTTGCATTTTAAGCTGCATACACCCTTGTACAACTTCTATCTAATAGCTGTTATTTTGTCTGCTGGAAAAGAAAATGTCACATAAAACATGCAGTGTGTGGGTCCCAGCCTATTTCAGCCAGTATCAGCCAGTTAACACCTTAGTCAGACTTAAAGGTCACCTCCATAACAAATCCCCTAATACATATTCATCCCTGCTTTGTGACTTTTCTGAGCAAAAGCTTAAGTGTTGCTTTTATCCCCTCATTTCTAGCCCTTAACGGAAGGAAAACCAGCCTCTGGTTCGTGTTCTGTTCTCATCTCAGCCTGCTAGCTCCTCCAAGTAGATTGAATCTGCAGCCTCAGAGGATCATAAAATGCCTGTTCGGCCTTCGTGAAGTGTAAAGTGGAGCTGAAAGTGGGCTGCTGAGCTTGTTGGCAACGTCATCTACTCTTACTCCTCTTGCTGCCCACAACATTACTTTAGCACCAGCAAACTATCCCCTAATTAGCAAGTGATCTATTATAGATGGACTTCTAATGGATCTGTGGAACTAACTACATGTCCGTCCCTGTGTGGGTGTGGGTGGGTTTGTGCGCAGATACTGAGTGAATCAGGCTGCATCAGCCATGCATGCGCTACCATCTCCATGCGGATGCCCACATCCAATGCACAAGTGCGTCATCATGTCTATACGCATGCGGTTCCAAGCTGTTGCATATTACCATCAGGGGTAGTATCTGCTGCAGCCCCGCTCATTAAAAGCGCCCTACGCTCAAACCACAGGCAAGAACAGAGCAATAGTGGATAATCTCATGAAAAATGTAGGGGAGCAGCAGTCTTATCTCTCTGGGCCCTGTGCTGGGGTGGTTTGTGTGTTGCTCGGGCCCTTTGATGTACTCCATTGATCTCTCCTTGCTGACATGTTCTCCCAGGCCCATGGCTTCACCAGCTGGAGGGGTGATTAGCCTTATTAGTGTAATGGAGGGGAGTAAAGGGCTTTAAAGGTGGAAGGGATGGAGGAGAGAATGAAAAAGGAGGAGTGGAGGAGGGATGTTTGGCCATTGCAGATGATGATGAAGCACAAGCACGTAAGGTTTGCTGCTACTAATCAAGATGAGGGAGCGGAAGCATGAGGGAGGAGGCCAGCTGCAGCGCCGCCAACTGCTTTGTGTGATGGGGTTGGGTTAAAGTGCAGCACTGCAGTCCTTTGTTGTGCTGCATGCCTCACTGTAATGATTTATTGTGCATCTCAAACGGGGAGAGCTACCGTAGAAGGCAGAAATTTGATTGAACTTGGGAAAGACTTGAACTGTTGAGATCTAGCACGGACACTGACGGTCTGTTGGTTTTGGCTTCTTTAATATTGGCTGCTAAGACGGGTTCAAATTTAGAGATAATGCATTTAGGCTCCCTATGTGTAACACCAAGGCAATACTGTAGACCCTTGATGACATCAGTGAAACAAGGGTAGCAAACTACATAGATAAAAGAAAATAATTTATTATTTATATACCGGTGACATAAATGTGATCCTATTTAGCTCTGTTTGGTCCATGTTGATAGCGGCACAAATTACAGAGATGAAATTGACAGTTTACTTTGTTCAGTAAGATAAAGTGAATAAGACCCTAAATTCGATTCTTTCTGCTCTCAAGTAAGTGACAGATTTAGATGAAGTGGTCTTTTCTAACATGTGAACAGGCTGACCTCTCCTGCTTTATGACTTTTTTTTCAATTTACTGCTGGAGCATGTAGATACTTGAAGGGATTTACTGCTCTTTATTCTATGGTCAATCCTGAAATCCATTAAAATCCACTCAGCAGTTTATCTTTCTGTGATTGGAGAGAAAAGTACTGCACACACAGTGACTTCCAAATGTTCGACCGTAATTTCCGGACTATTTGAGCGCACCTGAATATAATCATAGGCTGCACTTGTCTATAGGAAGCAGGTGTCCAAGAGATTTTGCAGAGAATTATTTATTTATTTTTTTAACTTTCAATAAAATACTGGCAACGAACAAGATATGCTTCCAAACAGTGCCTCCTTAAAAAATTACAGTAGCATTGCAGGAAAAGTCATTGAGAAAATCCATCTTCCTCCTCCACACTATAACCACTAAAGTCATCTTCTTCAATGTCAAAATTCAACAGCTCACTTCCTCAGTTTCTCTTTCATTGTCACTCTCAATATCACATTCAACTTGAGGCAAATTTGCTCTTGAGCTTGTGCTGTCCTCTTCATCACACAGCAGGCCAACTTTTCAAAACCCATTGGCAAAAATCTGTATATTAGCCACATCTCGGTGTTCAAAATGTGTGAAAAAAGTAGCAACTTATAGTCCGGAAATTACAATAATCTAAAAATATGAGATGTGCATCTTTTCAGCCACCTCAATAAAATGTATTCAAAGAACCATCTTCTGCTATAAGTTCACCTGAAACTTCTCAAAGGTAGATGTTTGCTACCTTTCTCCTTTATTCCTTGTAAGACTTAGCAATGAAACAATGTTGCCACTCTTCCATGAAAACCAGATTGGGTGACATGTATTGTTAGTTTTCCTCTGCACATTGTATTTTGAAGGGAAGTTAAAAAGCGTAATTTGATTTTCTCTAACTGAAGCACCTTCTTTCATGTTCGCAGTTTCCTCCACATGGATTGTGGAAAACTGCAAACAGATCTTATTCAATTCACTTCTTATTCAATTCTTTCACTAATCAATTTCTTCTTACTCCAAAGGCCAGAGTGCACAAATAACAGTTGCTTTGTTAACAGATTCTCCCAGTTGAGCTATGGCTCTGTTCAGTAGCTCCAGAATTACATTATACTAATAGGTTGCTCTCTTAGTTATGTCAGTTTAGGTGAATAGGCCATGTGCTGATACGTTTGCATTTGGTTCATTCTCTTTCCAGGGTCAAATTAAAGTGCTCTGTGTGCTGTTCAATGCCGATCTTCAAATCAAACCTCTCCTCAACCACTTCCCTGACTAGCCCATTGCGTTCCTTGAATTTCATGATGCTATTTGTTTACTGTTGTTCCTTATCAAACCTCTGATAATGTGGTTTCATAGAACAATTCAGTATGTTCACATCCATATTACATTACACAGGCAGATTCCAATTTGTAATTGGGTGAACTTTGATGACAATTGGATCACATAGAATTTGATTTGATTATGTGTTGTTTAACCTAGAGACATCACAGGGCTAAAGGTGCAGGTCTGAGCCATGGTGTTTCAGGCACACCTTCCATTCTTCCTAGCAAAGTTGACTTTTAGCCAAATTGGCTGCACAGATTATTAAGGAATGAACCTAGCAATTCTGTTCAAACATTATGCTTATATCAGTAACCATGCATAAAAAAGCTTCACAATATTGAACATTCAAGTAAAATTATATCACATTTGATCTCACAAGTAGAAAAACATCAAAAGTTGCATTAAAACCACCTGCAGACAGTTTTTGCTCATATCTAAGGCGTCTACAAGAATCTGAACCTTGATTATTCTTTAGTTTAATCTCATGCTAAAGTCTTCCTCATATAAAAATGAATTAAACTGCATTTGTTTTGTATCTCAGTTGAATGACTTTACTCATCAACTGTTCTGCTTTCTTTTCCTCTTTCAATTTTTGCCCACTGATGTGTTTTCATAAACGTTTTTCATAGAAAATTGAAATTAATAGAATTCATACATTTTCAAGACTTGTGCATGTTTTCTAAATTACTACCAATCTTGTTATTTGATTTCTTCTCCTTTAAAAGATTTCAGGTATTCTTTTACAAATACAGCCTATAACATAAACTGTTATTTCCAACATTTGATTTTCTGAAGAGAATGCGTATCAAATGGAAACTAATTATCAGCCAGTCCTCGGTTCATACTAATAATGTCTTTTTCTCCACATCTGTCTGTCTCCATGTTCTGTTTTATAACCATGCAGCCTCAGATGATGACAGTGCAAGAATAAACAAGTCTTCTTCTTACAGTTGTTTTCACTCTGCCTTTGTCCTGTCCAACCCGTCCATTGCACTCATTTTATCACCAACTGGCTGTGAAGAGAAGGGAGATTTTTTTTAATTTTCTTTTTAGATTTCTTATAATAAAGAGTGTAAACACAAGCATGATGACAACCTGTCCCTGTTGGGGACCTATACTTTCTCCTACAGGCTGTCAGGCTCTTGCTCTATCACACTTTAGCAATCGAAGGTCAATTGCTTTCACTGTAGCACCTGTACCAGCTGTGAGATTGTTTTTCTTTTATTTATATGGATTATCCATCGTGAAACTTAATAACTATAACTCAATACGCAAGAACTGCTGCCGTTGCAAGTGGGTAAATTGTAAGGTACGCAGTAAGGTAAACAGATGGATTTTGTTTTCATTCTTCTTGAAAAGTGAATCTGGCCAGTAGGACGAGGATTAAACATTTGACAGGCCATGACATCTTGTTTCCTCTCTTGGGGCTAGTCTTTCGGAACAGCCAGGCTCTCGCTGTGACACAATGACACGCTGTGTCACGGCCCTGTAGCAGGCCATGATTTACACATTCTCATGGAGACGCAAACATGCAAAGGGCAAATGTGGAAAATGCACCCACTCTATACAAAACATTAGCATAAACAGCCATAATGACTTGCAGTGACGGGAATATGCGCAGTCAATCAAAGATAACGACTTTTTAAATCCTTGTGTGTCACTCCTCCCCCTCGGGCGTAATGCAATGTCACACACCAGCTCTCCCCACTGCACACATCCGCAAGTGACAAATACTGGGCAGCCTGGCAACCACATTTGTCTGACATCAGCAGCACAGGAAATATAGAGGGTCTTTCGCTATGAGCTCATTTTGCCTGTTCCTCCTCCCATTTCTCCTTTATGAGACACTTCAGTCCAACAAAATATAACGTCCTGACAACGGACTGGTATTAGATGCTCAGATGCATGAGACAAAACACCCCGCTAAACAAATCTATCTTTCAAAAGTTTAAGACCCATCAAAGGAAAAGTGATTCAGAAGTGAGTAGACTTTCTGTTATTGTTGATTACTTCAAACTTAGACAACCTCAGTCAAATTGTTTCCAGTAGACTGGTTGACAATCACAGTCTGAAGCTGAGATCTGTTTTTGTAAGTCTCCCTTCTGATTGACCTCTAAGTATATTAAATGGGATGCAAACTGCAGTGTTTTCCTGTTGAAAGCCATTTTCATTGCACAAATGAGGGCACTCAGTCTGCAGGGTTGCCTCATCTCTAAGTAGTGAGCCACCATGGGACATTTTGCACAACCTAAAGATTTATTGTTCCATTAAAGGAAAAACCTCCTCTTCTGTCCCATGCAGAAAACTTTACTAGTGGAATCTCTTCTTGTCATGAGAGTAACACTAGAAACTATCAGGATTGTTCATTTTAACATTTTAACGAGAATAAAACCTTCATTCTGTTATCCCCCCATGATTGGTGTTCCATTTGCAAAGTCTAAAGGGAATGTCTGTAAGGTCGAAGGAGACATGAACTTTAACGACTTGTTCTTTTTTCTCCCAAATCTTGTCAGATTTCTTAAGCTCTTTACAAAAACTGTCCTACGGTGTCCAAACTCAGCCACGATAGATTGTTGTGATCCTGCTATGCTCAAGACAGACTGCCATTTTACTTTTGGAAGTGAGTCATGCAAGTGAATGCTTGAAAAAAAATATTGTGAAAAGGATTTTCACTTTATATGTCTTTTTAAGTTTAAGTATTTAATGACTTATTCATATTTCACTCAATTTTTGAGTGAAATATGAATACTTAATTTTCCCCCAGCTTTAATTTTTTTTATTTGAAATGTAAAGGTATCTATACCATTAGTTATTGATATTTTGATTTTGAAAGGTAGAAAAAACAACTCTCCTCTGCTGTTTCTAACTCTTTTAAAGCAATGCTACCTTAATTAGAGTGATGGCAAGCATCACTCGGCATGATGCCGCCACAATCTGTGCCCTCTGTGTAAATAATTTCACCATTGGTAATATTTATACATGAATCTTTATTTTAAAGTATAGTGGCCTTCTTTCAGCCAGCTGAATAGAAGTGCATTACAACAGGTGGAAAAAGGGAGAGGCAGAACTGCATTACAGTGCATTTCAAACAACCCCTGACTCTTAACTATTTCTTAACTAACATTAATTGCCTTGTTCTGACTAAAGAGAACTGGTTCATTTGTGTTTATTGTGGACCTTTTTGTCCACAATAAACACAAAGTGATTCAAAATTACTTTGCTGTGATTTTAAATCACAGCAAAGTAAAAAAAAAAAAACTCTAGTGGAAATAATATATTATTTATTTATGCAAAAGAAAAGGATCTGAATATTTAATTGTAGCACTTTTGTTTAGTTTTTAATGGAGATTTACCCTTCCCTTTTTTATAAGGGGGTTTAAGGGATGTTTATGAGGCTTTAATACTTTCCCATCAGTAGTAAGTCAGCTGTAAAAAGACAGAGGGTCTGGTTTATGAGACGCAATGTCTAATGAATCCTGAAGCCATTTACATGCTGTCTAGTAGTGAACAGAGCGCATAGAGAAAAAGAGCTTTCAAGTGTCTCAGAGGAAATTTACTGTTACGGCATCGGAGACAAACCCTGAAGGGACAGTGTGTCTCGATAAGAGCAGCTCATCACTCCTCCTTTTCAAATCACTCAGCCACAGTCCAACCATGGTGATTTTTTTTTTCACATCCCTGTCTGAGTTTGCATGTTTGCTGCAGCGTGGAATAATGAGTGATTAATGCCAAAGATGATTTTCTGTGTGGAGCGGAAGAGTAGACATAAGAGAGCAGTCTGTGTTGTGGTGATATGCTCTCATATTGTATTCTACCGGCATGAGCGGCTGTCATCCAAGGCAGATCAGGAAGACTAATTCAAAAGGCTTATGCATGCTTAACAGCACTCTGCTTGGTTTTAGTAGTTTATTTACACACTGTATCTGTGTGCATAATGCTCTCTTTCTGTTTCCACACCGACCTCAGACCGCAAATGGAAACCAGTTTTGACTCAGACAAAATGATTCTCAAAACCGTTTTATATTGGTTTCAGGACATTTATTTGTGCAGAAAAGAGGCAGAAAAAGGGTAATTACATTTTAAATTTATACATTGTGAGATTGGCGGTGAAGTTAAGTGTCGTGCTCAAGGACACGGGCATGAAAGTGGAAATGAAAATGGCTCCTCTTTTTTATGAGCTTCTCCCTGTTGAGACGCAGCAAAGACTCGACCGATGCAGTAAGCGCTGTCAAACATTTACCTGTCAAACAAAGCCACTAAACGGCACATTTAGGGGCCTTCTGCTTCCTGATAGATTTCTGCCCTCAGCTCAACAAATCAAAATGCAAATCATAGATTCTAACTACTTTGTTTGTTAGATTGCAAGAAAGCGTTCACTGAGAACATCAAAGTACAATTAGCCCTGTTGTCCATCCTATTGTTCAGCACTCAACAGCTGATTCAGCAGAGTTGCTTTATGCACTCCACTGCAGTAGTATTTATACCCCTTGAAGCTTCCCATAATATGTCACATTGTAACCACAGCTCTCAATGTATTGAATGGAGATTTTATGTGCTTGATTAGGAATCTGCGACCTCAAAAATCCAAAAAGCTATTTTTGCCCTCAGTCCAGCTAAATAAAACTTGTTTGGAGCTGCAAATGTTGGTAACACTTTATTTGAAGGGGGTTGAATAAGACTGTCATAACACCGTCATAAACATGAAACCTGTCATGAACATGAATAAGCCTTCATGAATATTTATGGCTGTTGTCATAAAGCGTCATTCAGTAAATTATGACACTTTTAATACAAAGTTGACATTATTCAAAATGTCTTTGTTATGACAACTTGACATTAACCAAGAAATCATTACTGATATAAATTTGTTATAAAAGTATTATTGATTGCACTTTAAAAATTAGGTATATTTATGTTATTAAAGGTAAAGTTTAAACAGTAATGATTTCCTGGTTAATGTCAAGCTGTCATAACAAAGACATTTTGAATAATGTCAACTTTGTATTAAAAGTGTCATAATTTATCGAATGACACTTTATGACAACAGTCATAAATATTCATGAAGGCTTATTCATGTTCATGACATGTGATATGTCATGTTTATGACAGTGTTATGTCAGTCTTATTCAACCCCCTTCAAATAAAGTGTTACCCAAATGTTAAATAAAGTTTTGAGAAAAGACACATTTAAGTTTTGATAATTTACTGTAGGGAAATGTATTATGTTTAAAGGACAGCAAATTTATTTTAAAACAAATTAAAACTTGAAAACCTTTGTAAAAACAAGATGGATACGTTTTCCTTTATGGCGTGTTGATGTTGCTATGTAAAAAACGAAAACACATAGTTTCCACCCAGATGACAAGAAAAAGTAAAGATTTAGGATATAATAAACGGGACCTATTGTGAAAAAATAGGTCACTTTTAAGTTCTTGCATTTTGTTTGGCTTTTCTTCCTCACTAAATGCTCTTAAATTACTTTACTTTGATAATTATAATCTGGTATGCTTCATCATTTTTGAAGAAAAGATGACATCCTTGAATCTCTTGCAAGAACACACACGACACTGAGGCTTAATTCGAGCTATTCGTCAGGACTCTGCCTAGTGACTGTTTAACCTTGAACATCATAGGCAGCTGAGAACTTCTCTGAGAGCGTGATGGATGCTGAAAGTGTAAATTTCACTTTCAGAGTGATGCCGCACCGGGAAGCCTAACATGAGCGTGCATGACACGCAGTACCCCAGGGATAATCAGTTCTTTAATTGTAAATATGAAGAGCTGTGTTGGCATGCTAAAACCAGAGACATGTTGATTACACAATGCGCGCATGCAATCATGTGACACAGAGATGATTATCCGTGTATTAGAATTAATTATAACCAGCAAAATGTTCTATGATCCTGCTTAAGGTTGCCAAATTCTAAACCCACAAAATCCTGAATGTAATCCATTT
The DNA here is from genome assembly GCF_001443285.1 of Poecilia latipinna. Lineage (NCBI taxonomy): Eukaryota > Metazoa > Chordata > Actinopteri > Cyprinodontiformes > Poeciliidae > Poecilia > Poecilia latipinna. Next base: position 126,882 of record NW_015112818.1, read on the forward strand.
TTTGTTGCGCTTACTCCTCTGTGACCTCTGGTGACTTTATGGTTCTTTATTTAGGAATGTCCTACACTTGTCATTTCCCCAGAAATTGAAAGAAGGGCTACTAAAGCTTTGCTGGATGGATGGAAACAGAAAGCAGAGGAGGGGTTTTGGCTTCGGAGGATGGCAGTTTGGCAACATCATCTGCCTCCCTGATCCGCTCTCTCTTTAATTCTGCCGTCTTATGACAGAGAGTGCCCAGCTTCCGTTGCTGAACCATTATGTATGGATGAGCTTTATTGCATTATGTTTTTTTTTTTTTTTTTTATTCTAACACACTTAGCTAGCTTGTAGTATGCACAACCCCTCTTCTCCAACTTGGTGAATAATTCACATCCAGGGCATTAGGGTTGGAAAAGCAGAACTTAATCAAAGGCAGCAGCTAGGCGCCACCCCACTGGCAGTTGTAACCTCAAGTTTGGCACAACGGAGATCTTAAATCGAAGGTTGAACGATCAGGCGAGAGGCAGATTTCAGAGAGCTTTTTAAAGTTTGACAGACTCTTCTGATTGAAGTTCGATTCAGACAAAACAACAACAACATAATATTCTGTACACACTGACTCTGAAAGGAAAAAAAAAAAAGCAACTGTTAACTCTGAACCAGATTTAATTTTCTTTATAATTTTTTAATGGAAGATGTATTGTCTAACAAAGACAGACCTGTTTTAGTGGAATATATGGACAATCTGTTTATCATGAATTTGTTCCATGCTTCATTCCGTGCATGTTCTGGACCATACAGCAAATTTGTTATTTGCCTTTTTAAAATATCAGTTTTTCACAGACAAAAACTTGTGAAAATAACTAGTACTGTCAGAGTGCATGGTTAGAACATTTTAAATGTCAGCAGCTAATTAATTCAGATTGCAGATGATAAAGATGAATCAGTCATGTGTTAAATGCAAGAAGAGAAGTGAAAGGGCCGTGGAAAATGTCTGCATGTGCCAAACTAAAATAAAAAAAAGGGGTTGCACAGTTTTCAAGTACATGCAAATATTTGGACTGTAAATCAATCTGAAGCACCATCTGAGTTGACACTTGCTTCATAGGGTCTTAATATTTCACAGAAATTATGATCCAAAAATCCTCATTTTGGTATGGTTATATTTAGGGAAACAAAGAAAACAGATTTTTTTTTTTTTAAAGAGGACTGTGGGATGTACTTGTTTGTATAAAACTGGCATAATTTCTGACCAAAATACTGTTGACAGTGAATTTTCTCAACAGAAACAGATAATTCTGAATTTTCAGTGATGGGCTATCGTCAGTAGCCCACACAACTGGGTTTGCATTTTATCTTGTTTTATCACTTCATACCAGTTCTGTTTACATTCATATGATACTGTTTCAAGTGTGTAATTAAATTAATCGAGGCAGCTTCATACCTTATCAGTATTGAATGATAAGGCTGTTTTTTCCCCATCCATATCTCTTTTCATTTTTACTGTTGTTGCCTTAGAAATCCTGTTTTTTTTTTTTTGTTTTTTTTGAAGAGCAGTCTTTAATTATCGGGGGTTCCTTTAAGTCTAATTTGACCAGGTTTTCCATGCTGCTTAGTTTTGTTGTTGCTTCATGTGCTACATTTTAGTTGCATGAACACAGAGTTCAACTCTATGGTTCTGTCAAATGTATTTAGTCCATATGAGGTCTTTTAGAAATAAAAGGGAAATGATGCCCATTAAGGAGATACTTATTGGTACGAAGTATGGATATTCACATTTCGCTAACAACTAATGCGCAATAAACCAACTTCCTTTGCTTCAGTGAGGGCCAGTGTTACTTCAAGTTGAGCTGAATAAAAAAAAAAAATCATGTTAAATTATGAAATTACGCAGCTTGTCACAATTTAGACACAGTCAGTTTTGGTAACTCTCTACCCACTATTCCTTTTCTTCCATTTGTTTTCTCTCCTTCCTTTGTTGTCCAGCTGTCTAACTTTCCCTTCACATCTCCATCACTCTGTTTCCTTTCCTGCATCTACTTTCCTTCTCTCTTGGTGTTGCTCCCTTTCTTCCCCTGTAAAATGCATCCAAGCTTCCCTCAGGGGCTAATCCTGTTGGAAACGTTTCAGGGAAAGCGGATTATCTTTCGGAGCAGCATGATTTTTGGAGAAAGTTCACTCACACTTGATTAAATTAATCATTGTCCTCCAAAACCCCTTATGGACTTTCCTTGTGGATATTGTTGGAGATAAATAAATGTCCTCAAATTGCATAGTTCTGCTGTAATTGATTTGGTAATTGCTCTATAGCATGCAGTGGTAGGTTGTGAGACCACTGGCAGAGCTTTAGTGGGCACAGCGGAAATCTGACGGTCTTCAGGTGGTGGCAGAGTTTTTGACGGCTGAATTTAGCCTCTGCATATTATTCACCGTTGCATTGCTTGAAGGTGGCCATGTTTCCTTTTGTTAAGCCTGACAGAGACTAATGCCTGATTTGGTCCATGCTTTCATAATTCATACAGAGGTGTCAGCATGCGTCATGCCTCCACTGCAGAACGCATTAGAGTGGGGAATTAGTGTGTAAATGTGTGTGAGTGTGTTGCCAACAGGCAGTTGTTACTTTGTTGTTTATAGCCCATGAAGAGCAGTGTGGTCAATGAAGCTTCTCAGGTGAATAGGATACAGCATAACCTTGGGAAGACAATAAACCTCCTACTTCCTTGCCTACAGCCATCCGTCCATCTCCATTTCTCTCAAGCCAGTACCGTTCTTTGAAAGCGAAGCCCGCTGAGGCTCCATTTAGCAAGAATGTCCCCTGTCATTATGCAACGGCAGAATCTTAAAAGTTACCATCCGCTCAGTGGATTTCAATGAACACTGTGAAAAATTTCCTCTCAAAGAAAATAATTACAGCCATTTCCTCAGTGGGGGTATTTTGCAGTAGTGTTTATGGTGGATAATTACTATGCAGAGAAACTACTTTACAGAAACAATTGGTTACATTACCCCCACTAGTGTGGGGATTAGAGTTGTGATCATCTTGGGTGTGATTATTGAAAGCGTCTGAGATTTCCTATTCATCAAGAGGGGGTCACATATGTATAAAGCTTTTGGAAAAAGGAATAGTGGAAGTATAATGTTTGTTTTATAATGATTTAGGTAATAAAAATTAGAAAAAAGCTCAATGAAACTTTTTTAACATTAAGTATTGAACATGTTATTGGTTTCTCAGACTGATTTCTAAATGGCAGGCTGATTTAAAGCTCACACATGCAAAGAAATTCAAAGTAGTCCATTAATAATGCGTAATAAAGCAGAATAACACAAGGAGCAATAATTAAGCACACTAAATAGCAAAAAGAAGACAGTTGAAATCTGCCTGTATTTAAAAAGCAATCTTACTTCTGATTAATGTAAGTTATCATCAACTAACACCATCTTAACTAATGATCCATGTAAAGGTTTTTTCTTTTTTTTTCTTTTTTTACAAAGTTATGGCACAATCGCAACCTTGGAACCATGATCTTGACATGGAAAGATTTTATGATATATCCACCAATAGAAGGTGGTTTTGGTTCTCAAAAGATTTCTGACAACAAAGTCAAATGAACAATTAAAGAGCTGGACAAGAGATTTAGAAAGAACTGGGAACACACAATGTCAACATAATGAGAAGAAGTTGAAAGGATTTAAGATATCCTGCAGACAATTTAAAAAAAGCCATTGAAACAGAATATAGCCTGATATGATTAGACCAATTTTGGTCTAATCATATCAGATTGCACACCTGAGTAATTCCAATGCACATCCCTCTTAATACACCATAACACCAGTGAAGATCAGAGATGGAAGCTTAATGGTGATGGTTGCTTTTCGGCATATGGTACTGCCACTCTTCATGTAATTGAAGGGAAGTTGAATAGAGAATCACTCTGAATGCATTGATGGAAACTCAAATGATTTCAGATAAAGAGAATGAAGCTGCTAGACCAGCCGGTGACCTGACGCAAATCCAATTGAAAATCTGTGGAGAAAAAAAAAGCTTAATAATGTATAGAGGAGTCTGTCAGAAAACATCAAGATTTAAAGGTTTTTCTGAAAAATGGATCAAAATCACATCTTAGCAATATATGTAACTAGTTTTTTAGTACAATAATAGTGTTAAAGTATTAAGTTCAGTGACTGTATATGTCATTCCGCTTTATTCCATTTGTGTCTTTGTGTGTATGGAATACTACTTGCTTTTTTTTTTTTTTTTTTTTTTTCCCACTTAAAAAAATGAAAAAAAATTGGTAAAATTTTTTTTGGTTTTTAATTTTTTGGGAAAAAA
>NW_015112818.1:134368-136232 GCF_001443285.1 Poecilia latipinna
ATTTAGGTACTTTGTATTTCGTTCCGCCTTATTCCATTTTGGTCTTTTTGGGTACGGAAAACTTCTTGCTTTTTTTTTTTTTTTTTTTTTTTTTCCAGCTTACAAACATGAATAAAAATTGTGAACATTTTGTTTGGATATCAGTCTTTGGTGAAATACATTTTACTATAATGGTGAATATAACGTTTTGTGCACTCATGCATCCCTGCTGCAGTGCAGTTTACTCTGTGAAAAATGGCAGCCTCTATACCATCCGTACTCCGTGTCTCCGGAGATTCATCACATTACATCATGATCCACTTGCTGAGCAGACATCCTGCCTGAAATGCCTTTTAGGTTTGGCTTCTCAGGTCTGGATACCGTGATCTGACGGTTACATAATTTGTCTGCAGGAAATACATGGCCTCCTTTTTTTTTTTCTTCTCTTTCTACTTTTAACTCTGCTCACTTACCTGAGGTTGTCTGTCTTATAGCATCAATGTATCTGTTGCAGATTTCACAGTTAACTACAGAGAAGGCACTCGGATTGCAGTAGATTTGCATGTGCTTTGAAGTGGGCCATGTGCAAATAGGGGAGGAAAAAGAGCTGCAGAGCCGCTGGTTTAGTGAGGTTATGAAAACACATTGTTTCTACTTCAGAGATCACTGCTGTTAGCAGCTTTATTTGAGGTGTGTGTAGTGAGTCAGTGCTCTTGTCCTTTACATGGATGCAAACATTTTCATAACCTTCCCCTCAAAATTTTACTGTTCAATAATTTGTTGATTATTTAAACTGTAGCAGAAAATCTAAATTATAAATTGGCGACTAAATATCCCAAAACCCCAGATGACTTTACTGCTCTGTTCTCATTTCTTCGTAAAACATGGAAGCTTTTTAAGGACATTCACGTTCTTCCATGTGCCGTTTTTGCATTCATGCTGCCAATGCTCATGTTTAGGTTCTCCCATTTGTGACAAAGAGCCCATGTGTGATTATTAACAGGTCAAAGCACACACCTGAGCCAGATTGTCGCTGGAATGTCATGGGTACTCCTCACATCCCCAGCCACCTCTAAGAGCTTTTCCTCTTTTCACATGTTATTTCATCTTCAATTTATTTCCAGACTCTGCTGACTCATATGCCCCTCTGTCCTGACAGAGTATGAAAATGAACTTTTCTCGAAGCCACAGACATGTCAAAGCCTACCCTGTATGCTTATCGACGTTGACTTCTTGCCTAATAAGTGTCAAAATGCAACTGACAGCGAATCCTGGGTCTCTTCTGTGGATTTCTCCTTCCTTATCCATTTATACCCTCCTGTCCTTTCTGTGCTCGTCCCCTCTTGCAGCATTGAAGTATTTCCTCTCATTATGCAGGTTGGGAATGATCCCCAGAATCCTTAGTGCATCCTTGAGAGTTTTATTTTGACTGTTACAGGTTAACTGAGCCTTTGTCAAATGTGCTACCTCTTATTGATTAAAAAAAGTTTCAAGGTTGAATTCACATAAATTGCTCAAGAAAATCTGCCCATTGGCCAGCAGCAGTACCTCATCCAGCATGTAGTTGGAGTAAGTTTTTAATTTTCAGGTTTAAAGCAGATTTATGCATTCTTTGGTCAAGTTGCTGGAAGATGCATAAGGCTAGACAAAATGGAATTCTGTGCAAAAAGGCCTTAGAAGTTGGAAGAGACTTAAGACTGAGAAGGAGAATAGCACTAAACATAGAGCCAGAACTACAATGCAATGGCTTGAAGTCATGTTCATAGATCTAAATATATATATATATATATATATATATATATATATTTTTTTTTTTTTTTTTTTTTAAAAAACCAAAAAATTTTTCCCCCAAAAAAATTTTTTTTTTTTTGGTGTTTAACCTTGT
>NW_015112818.1:139347-206847 GCF_001443285.1 Poecilia latipinna
ATAAATCAATGGCTTTAAGTTTTTTTTTTATATTTTAATAAATATAAATATATATATATATATATATATTTTTTTTTTTTTTTTTTTTTGAAAAACCAGAAAATTGCTACTCACAGACACATTTTCTGTTTCTGGATGTATAACTGCTGGAGACAAAACTTAAAACTTCTACAGCTGTAATTGCAACTAAAGTTGGTGCTAAATTCATATCATTGCGCTGAATACAGTACAACGAAAAGTATTTACAGTGATTCACTTTTTCCATGTTTTGTTACGTTATAGTCTTATTCCTGTGGGCACGTACGCAGGAATAAGACTATATGTGATTTATTGGTTTTTTATCTTTAATAAATTTGCAAAAATCTCAAAAGATTTATTCCATCTTGTCATATTGGGGAATTTGTGTGTAGAACAGTGAGGTATAAGATTAAATTAACACTATATGGAAAAAGATTGTAACATAATGGAATTTCTATGGAAAATGTGAAGTTGACAAAACTTGTTTCCAGTACATCTGGAATACTTTCCAGATTTACAAAGTGTCATTTATAAGAATATTAAATACATTAAAGGATGTTAAAAACAAAAATGAAAAAATTCTAATAAAATACATGAAGTTTTGCGACAAAATGCAAGTTGTATTTAGTTTGTTTCTACATTTTAAAAGAAATGTACATTGTACATGTACTATTTGATACCTGTTAATTATGTACATGACATAATGTACATCAGTACATAATGTCAAAGTGATGTTGTGAACTCACTTATCTGAGCTTTCATTTTCTCCTTTAATTCAACAAGATATTCTTTTGTCTAAGGAAAAATGTTCCCTCACAAAAAATACTTCTGGAAGCATTATTTCTGTTGTGAATTATTTTATTCTGCACTGAAGTTAAACAAAGACACCTTTTGCTAATGTCTCCTGAGTAAGCAGACTGCCAGGCCTCTAAACCACATGATGGACTGTAACATAAAAGATTATGCTCATTGCAAACTGCAGTTCTCTTGATCCGTAGTCTCTAAAAAATATTGAATCACATTTAATTCAGTTCACTAGTTTGAATTTATATGCCACCTCAACCAAACTGAAATGACACTAAGCCACTTGGAAATATGGGTTTCCTGTGATTGCATAAATGTATGCATGAATTTATGCTGTCAAAGTTCGCATTCTTACAAATGTGATCCCATTATTTCAAGTGTTTGTATAACTTGATTATGATCCACAGTCCATTAATGAAATTGCCACAAATGTACCACCAACATTTTTATGACTCTAATACAAGGGAAAAAAATAGATTGCCATATGCTCCAAACCCCAAAGTAAATACAGTCAACAAATCAAGCTAAGCGTAACATCAGATCTGTGTTCATGGCTGCAAAAAAATTGTCAGCCCCCCTTTGCCAAGTTTGTGAACACAACTGTGTCTGGTGGAGACTGCTGCTGCTGTATGAGTCAGGTCTTACTGTAGCTCTGTTTCCCATTCTGAGTCTAAGTGGAATGAACACTGTTTGATACCTGTTAACACATTTGTGAGTAAATTCTAATGGAATTTTAGTGCGTTTTAGAACAGCGTGGATTTGTTACTACTTTTTTAAAACAATTACTGATAATGAACAAGTTGCTCATTTATTACTCTTCCTCAGGACCTAAAACTTCACAATGGTAACTGGGATCTTTTTTTTTTTCTTTTTTGCAAAGCTGCTACTGGTAGAATGTCTGTCATTTAGCATCTTTGTTTTACAAATTATTTTTACCAATTAGGATTGAAGCGCTTTGTTTTCCAAGCCTCTTTTCTACAATCTCCCACACACTGACCAGTAACTATAGCCAAAAATAAAGATTTATAATTGGTGGGAACAGCTAATCCCAGGCTACAGATCAGCAAGCACACTCCAATGTCCAATGAAAACCAGCTGGATTTTTGTGGTTACATATTTTCATTACTTCCTGTCTGGGTAAAATGCTTGTATGATGCTTGTATGGTGGAACAATAATCGGGTCAAAGTTTAGAAAAGAATTTCATGGAAATGTATGTTATACAGGAATCCAACTGTGGTTTCAAATGTTTTTCCTTAGAGTCGCATTTTGTTGGACTTTATGAAAATAGATTGATAGATTTTACCCTCCATCCATCCAACCGCATCCAGTATCAGAGCAAACCATGAAAAACAACTGTTTACTCAGACATTCACAGCTAAAGACAATTTAGGATCTCCAGTAAACCCACATGTGTGTTTCTAGACTGTGGGAGGAAAGTGGAATACTGAGAGGAAAACCCGCACATGCACATGGAGAAACTGGAATTTAATGGTTGTTATAATGGAAGTCCTATTGAAGAGGGAAGCACAAGCGAAAACATATATAAGCCTCCAGACCACAAGAAGGAAATTGTGTAGGTGCAGAGAAAACTTCCTACTAACGTGACTTCTGCTCTTAAATTTGAAGCTTGCACATCATTTTATGTTATTTTATTTTTCTGTCAGGGATATCTTTGCGGAAAATGCAAAACTAAATGCAGGAAAATTCAGAGTAATCATCAAACAAAGGCCTTTCCAGAGCCTGTTAGATTTGAAGCTGAGGTGAAGTGTCAGATTTTCACCAGAGTACTCCAAAAGCACATCTCAAAAACACGCAAGCTTCAAAAAGCTCTAGTGTGACTCCTCTGCAGTCTGGACCCCAATGAGCATTTCTGAAAATGTAAAAATGACTTTATACTATTCATTTTAGGTGAAGTGTTTCTGCATTCCCATAAAAAACCCACAGGCAGTCAATTCTGCTAAAGTTGCTAACGATTTTGAATGTTGTATGCAGACTGATGACATCAGAAAAGCTGCCTCCACTGTATGATGAGTTTGAAACACAACACAATGTGGAAAGATTACCACATTCCTCTTTCTGTGTATGAAACATAATCCATTGAAAATGTGCTGCAGTAAATACACAAGAAGCTTGGCAGGTTATAACATGAACTTAACAAGGTCGGGGATTCATCTGTGTTCCTCTTTGGATATTTTCGCTGTCAGAGCTGATGTAATCTGAGTGTCCTGTCATAAACACAGGGTGGATGGATGTTGGGCTTCCTTTTTTATTACTTTCATTGTTATAAATGGCTCTGTGAGACCTCTCAGTCAGCAGGATTATAGCCCAGGATTAAGATTCTGCTTCATGAGCGAGTGGGCGCGTAGCAAGCGAGAAGAGTTATTGGAATTGCCATCATTATCCTCTGGATCTCTCATCATGACCTTATCACCTCCAAGCTCCCTCAGCAGCTCTGCATGCAGCAGTTGCCGAATGCACACGGCTGCGGAACATTAAAAGTACAGCTGTTCAGGAGGTGTCACTCTTTAAAATGGGCAGTCTGAACTTTGCAGCTCTCCCCATCTTCATTTCTAAAATTTACTTTGATGTTTTCTTGCAGCTTGCTAAGCATAATGATGGGTTGTTATCGGAGCTGGAATTAGCCTGCTGTAATCATATGCCTTAGCAAGATCTTGTGTGTATTATGTGTCTTTTGACAATTTCACAGAATAAAAGAGCTTTATTTTTCTTCTGAAATTGCGTTCAACAACATTACAGATTGAAAGAAACACAAAAATGGCCAAGGTCTTTCTGATTCTCTTTCCACGTGACTTTGTAATTAATCTGAGATAAAAAAATATATATATATATATATATATATATATATATATATATATATATATATATATATATATATATATATATAAAAAGACATCTTTGCTGATGTATTCGTTATGATGCATTTGAATATTTGATATCTTATTGCAGTTTACTTGCTTAATACTTCTATTTAAAGCAGAAAAAATATTGTAATTAAGATATCAGCATTTTTTCACTAAATGTCTAATAGATTAACATGATAAGTAATCCACATATATGAATAAATCATAATAAACTAATCCATCTATAAGTGCAATGAAGTGGCATGAGACAGGGAATAAATGTTGTGTGGATAAATAAGTTGGTAGGGTTGGTCCATGTTTGAATGGATTGATTATTGTCTTAATTTTTTACATTCTTTTTCAATAACTGTACCGGTCGGCTAATTCAAGGTGGATCTTGGGTGTGGGACAACTCTTCTAATTATTCTTTTGACTCCTTTGTCAGACATCTCGTGAGTAGTGCCTGTTTCTGGCTGGTTTATGGTGACTTTTTTCCACTTCTTTATTTCACGCCCAGATTATTGTGTTAATATTTCTTGCTGAAACATTGAGATTTAACACAAGATAAAGTGCTTTTGTGATTCCTTGATAATGACGAGCATTTGTATTGATCAATACTTCAGATTAAACTAGAGGTCAGGAATGTTTTATAAATTACTTTATGGTTTGGAGGAATTCTTAGCTCTTTATGCCTTTTTGCATGTCTTTTTCTTTATGTTCAATACTTGTTCCACATGTAATTTATCTTTATTATGACTAACTATTTACAGATTGCTTTGTTTTAATTTATTTTCTTGAGTTGCTTTTTGGGGGTGGGGGAGCTGTTTCTCATATCTAGGGTAAATTTCTTATTAAATTATTTCTACATTTTAAATATTTAATGTGTAATTAAACCACAGTTTCTTGCAGTTTGCTATATTTAAAGGCTGCAGTTGTAAAGACCTACCATTGTCAGAAACCAGTGCTCAGGGAATCCCTTGTCTTTGAATATCTGGTTATAATATCACAAGAACACAGTCATAGCAGTCCCTTTCTTATTTTCAAAATGGAATCTCTTCAGCTCATCATAACTTAATGAAATGTAAATTTATGAGGAAGAGTCAGCACATTTTCCTGTATCTCCTCATCCCAGCAGATAGAGAGCGGTACATTTGTGATTTCACATCCTGATCATAGTCCAGGGCTAAGTTCACAGCATGTGCATTTGTGTATATTGGGGGAAATGTATATCTGCTTTGTGTTCTCTTAGCACAGTGCACTTTTATAAGATGCCCTATTGCCCTCGGGATGCTCTTTGCTCACTCAACAATAAACTGCATCATATTGGGAGCAATGGGCTGGCTTTGCTTTTGAGCTGTGCGGAAAAGACATCTGAGAGACCATGGTAATAAAAGAGACAAACAGAATAGGAGCTCTTTTTTTTCCTGGAGAGAAAAATTTGAAGTGATCTGCACCTTTTGTTCAGTCTATACACAATGACAGACCTAGTAAAATAACTTTTAATGACATCCGACAGAGATCTTCTGCAGAACAGGGGAGCCAAGAGAGCTGAGTGACACACAAATTCTCGCTCTCACAGGCCTGCGCGTGTGTTCTGGCACACATAGCCCTGTTCGTTTTATTTCTGTGCAAAATCTGGCCAAGCAGCTGCTGTCTGAAAACAACTAGGCTAGCACGTGTTACCCCCACAGCAACAATTATGGTTGTTTTCCGAGGTTATCTTTGCCTAACGCTGCATTTGGTTGAATTGTTAATATCATGTTCCAGCGTCGATCTATCAATCGGTTAAATGCCTCAGATAAACTGCGAGTCAGAGATGTTCCCTGCCTCTGCTGTGTGATTGTAGGCACTAAGGAGCACTTTGTAGGTTCATGCCCATCAGTTGCAATTGAGGTAGATAACTGCGATAGCCTATTTTTCTCTCATCTCTCTCCAGTGAATGGTGTGATTAATGGCGGAGCTGCAGACTATGACACTTGCCAGCCATCTTAGGTTGAGGATGACTCTGCTCCTTTTGCTCATTGGAGACTTATTAAATATCAAAAAGGTTGCCTGATTAACTTAGTTGTTACAATAGAGCCCAAAGTCTTTTTGTTTCAAGCCGTCAACTAAGTGACTTCAGTTTCCCTTCCATTAAAGATTTTTGAGTGACCTGTGTTCCAGATGGCACAGTTAGGGTTTGGCTGCAGGGGCAGTATTATATAAAATTGACCTTTATGAGCTTTACATCAACTTATAATGTTATTCCCTCATCACAATCAGACCTGGAGTGTTGCCTTGATTATTTCATGTGTGCTTGGGAAATTCTCCTCCTCCCTCGCCTTGAAGGCGGAGTTTCAGACACAGCAGGAGTTTTTAAAGAGACAGAGGCCCAATTTCAAGCCATTAAACTACAAAGTCACATTTCTTTTACGTCATATTTGATATATATAGCATTTATATGATAACTGAAAGCAACATAGTTACTTGATTATTCTATGAAATGGCACTGTGTGCCTGGAAAACATCATACTGCCAATTAAAAAGAAAAGCAAGCTTTTGTTTCGGGTTCCTACTGCCTGAGCGTGGCAGTTCACTTCCACCTATTTTCAGCTCCTAATACATTCCCCTCCTTAACACTTTTCTCTCGCTTTGAATAATTGAATACTTCTGGTTGGATTCTCACTCCTCCCCAAAAAAATATGACTTCACTTTTATGGAGACACGATTTGACAACAAGCTTGGGATTAGGCCGACCATTTTGCAAGCGGAGAACAACGCAGCCCGATTGAGTCACACTTGTTCTTTAAATATGACCTGAAAAGTTGTTTCTCTCCCTCGCAGAAACAGTTTGGATGCATTTGCGCCATTTCTTTTCCACGTGAAACATGTTGTTGGCTGTGAAACAGGTGGAAGTGAGGAGTGGGAGTAAATAAGAAATGCTCAGCGGTCACAGTAGTTATTTCCAAACTGAAAGGTCTACAGCCGAGAAGATGCACAGCGAAACATGTAGATTGGCATAAAAAAGGAGTCTAAAAGCATGTGACTCATCCGGGGAAGATAAACAACTAAAACTGCTGCAATGTTTGCAAGGCCATCAAGTTTTATTTTGTTCAAGACAACCTGAACACAAAGTAGCACATAGTCAGTTTCCTTGTCATGGAAAACTGTCTGAAGAAGACAATTTTTTTATTATTATTTCTGGAAGAAAATAACTGAATTTGTGAAGAAAACTTTTAGGATGTTGACTCTATTTGTTTTCTGAATTTTGTGTTTTCTATTTGAGATGCAAATGGAATGTACGCAGTTGGAAATAAGTCTTTCAAAATGACTCAATTAGATTGATATGAACTAAAAGCTCTAAATTAAATTTACCTATTGTTTAATTTTCATTTAGCTAAGCTACAGCAAAAATAACTCAAAGGTTAGTTCTTGACGTTTGACGACAATTCACATAAAGTAATCAGTATTAAATTTAGCATAAAAGTAACAAACATTGATCATAAGGGAATAAACATTTGCTAGAGAAAGTAATGAATCCAACAGAACTAACAGATTAGATGCATGAATGATTTTCCTCATTCATGTATCAAAGATTAAAGGCTTATTATTTATTTGATTTTCACTAAACTCAAAACAAATTGCATTACAGATTGTGCTGTTTGTGCAGCTGCAGACCAAAAAGTTAGTGTTCAGTTGTGATTTAGTGCTTACTCCAGAGAAAAAGTCCCATTTTTCATGGTTTTACCTGTCAATTACCAGTCAGAGCTAATTTTAATTCATATGTTTGTGCACAAATCTCTTGCTGTTGAAAATGAAAATTAAGTCCACCTTGATTTTATTTACTAAAAGCAAATTAAAAAGTTGTCTCAAGGTATAAATGTGCTATCCAACTGTACATTCCACCTTTTTGTGGCTGGATAAATACTCTGGTAGTGACGCACATTCTCAGAACCAGATGTTCAGTAGGAAGTGAACTGAAGGTGGTTGTTTCTGTTACTGAGTTAATTTATTTTAGTTGAACACGAATTATAGAATGGCAGTAATAACTTTGTATTGCTTTTAAAAAAATAAGTAAAAAGGGGAAAAACCATGAAAAGTTAAAATATAAGACAAAAAAAAAAACAACAAAGATGTAATCTGCACATTTGACAAACAAAATGATTTAAAAACACTGAAACACTGAAACAAGACATGACTCAGCACCTGAAGGTGACTCTTACATTTTAGAATCACCTATGTCCACAAGTTTTGGCTCGTGGACATAGCTTTGGTTATCACAGCAGTGCTGGTGTCACTGCAGTTGATGCTGCTCTGTCTGCATCACAGCTCCTGTTTTGCTGAGTTGAGCAGATCCAGCTCCACATTAAAGGAAGAAGGTCAATCCTTCATCTCCAGAGCAGTGATGGACAGAGGGGAGGGGTTGCGGGCAGAGGAGAAAAGAGCATATGGTTAGTTAACTTTTAACGCAAGGGCAGATGTCTCGGTTCTTTAGAGATCAGTGGGCTGGAAACGTGTTATGTTATGATCATGGCAGGGCATATCTGTAGTCTGTAATGTCAAGGGGGCTGTGGCTCTAACCTGTGCATTTGTGGCTTACAATGAGGGTAAAATTAGATTAATTTCTCATAAACTTATATGTTCAGTTCAGTTTAATTTAATCATGCACTAAAGGCAGGGCTAGATGAATTGATTTTAATTGAATTTTTGGTACTTGAAGATCAAATTTTCTAAAATCTGGATATTTTTCCACTAACGCATTCCTTCACTTTCCACAGCTCAGGGTGATGTTGGCCCATACAGAGCCCCCATCTTGGTTAACAAGCAAGTTTTATTTTGAAGCCATGTCACTCAGTCCTAATGAAAGGTTTGATAAAACATGAACCAATGGTCATGCATTTATGTCGCACTCATACACACCTCCTCTCCTTTTCAAAATAACCTGTTTTTAAATTTCAAGCATCTCTATTTGGTCATCCAAAATGCTTTCACCAGACTTATATCCCAGTGTGGACTTGCTGCTGAAATGAGAGGAAATTAAGTATGCAGTGAGCGGTTCAGGCATGTTGGGCCACCGCTTGTTTAAGTTTGCATGGCTCTGTGTCCACCCGGCCGAACAAACAGACTGAAAAACACAACATCGGCCCATCACACTCCTCTGTTGCAGAAGCCTCCAGCCACAGTAACACTCCACATGCCAGTTATATAAGTGAAGAGAATTCATCTGACGGCGCTGTGTGAGGTGTGAGATTATAAGCCAGGCTTATAGCACACCACTCTCTGCTTTTTCTCGACGAAGTCAGCAACGTGTGCCTTGATCCCAGTTTCATGTTCAGCTGTCTGAAAATGTGAACAGAGAGCCTTTGGTAAACTTCTCATGCAAAGGTGTCCACCCTGCGGCGGTTTTGTCCCCTTAAAATGTCCACACGAAGCTGAAAGGTTAGAGGAGGATGGAAAGAGGAAGGAGGTATGCTGTCACTCGAGGAGAACGATGAAAGGAGTCAAAGCGGAGGTCTTAGAGGTGTTGGTGCCTGGTTTGACTGAGGGCCACAGGGGAGGAGCAGTCCCTGACAAAGACGATGTTTGTGACCTGTCATTATGCTCTATGATGAATGTCAAGGGAGGACAAGATTGAGGTGCAGGCAGCATCTGTCTGCCTTCGCTGCAGCATGGGCAAAGGAGATATTTAAAGCTAGGAAAAATAAGAAAAAAATAAATCTGTCTGAGACTTAAAAACTCTGTCTTTGGTCATATCTAAGCTTTTACTGACTGCTCATAAATAGGAATCACCAATCTACTCTTTTCACTTCCAGCACCGTTACAGATATTTGAGGTTTAGCATTGGTCAATACCAGTCTGACACAGAAAAACAGCTAAATTGACTTAAAATGTTTTTTCTTTTTCTTTTTAAACACATACATAATGTAGTGAATTACCTGCACTAGTACAACACATTGAAATAAACCGATAGTTTCACAAGCTTGGTCAAACTTTAATTTATTCAGTCAGTGCAATAAGGAGCATAACAGCCTATGTAAAATAAATAATAACGAAACTGAAACTGACAAAAACAATAAGATGTCTAACTTGATTAAACATGTAAAAAAATAACTGCAACAATCCTTCCTTCAAATGGTGCAGAAGGTGCAATTAGGAATTCTAAATATAATGTAAAACAAACAATAAAGCTTGATGTTGCTCAGAGCACAAAGCACAGAATTAGACTTAAAAGATTTGTCCTTATGGATCAGGTATATTGTCAATACCCGAGCTAGAATATATATTTTTTTTCAATATCAGGACCAATACAGATTTTAAAATCTAACTGGTGCATCTCTACACATAAAGAACAACCAGAACAGCATAACTTACATATTTGATGTTATGTTCTACTTCTTACAACGAAAGTTTTGCTAGAAAAATCTCGAAACCCTGCATTTGCCTAGAAACCAGTCACACCTCCAGACACAAAGGACCGAGACGTCTCTACGGTGAGACAGCAGCGAGCAGAAGTGTCCGCCCCCTGACTGGTTGGAGGTCTTTGTGAGAGCAAAAGAAGAACATTCTCAGCATGTCTAATTGGTTTAGATTGGATTTTCACTTTGAAAATACAGACAAGAGCAGTTTACATAACTATGGAATAAACACTGAAATAAAGTCCCATACTTTTCAACCCTTATTAGAGTAATTTGTATATATATATATATATATATATATAAAACAGGACATGTCCCAGATACAGCCCTTTCTGGATGTGTGACAACTGGTAGAGTTAAAGAATAATTTATGATGCCCTGACTTGCTGTTTCTGTCTGTTTTCCACTGTCAGTGGTAAGAACATCTATTTTATTTAGTATGGAACAATTTGAAAACATTTTTGCTTGGACTGAAGCTGAATCTCAGTGCTAAAGCAAGTCTTTCTTAGGGGATTGCTTAAACTGAGGGGGTAAGGCAGCATTTGATGCACTGGTTTGTTACATGATTGGGAAATTTTCTCCTGCTGCTAAATTTTCTGTGGGAACAAAGGAAGGATACATGAATAAACAGGATAAAATGAGGACAACAGGTGATCAGGGCAAGTCCTGGAGACCTGGAAAAGAAGCAGTGCCGTAGAAAGGTAGCTTCTCTTAATTACACAGCATGAAAACCCAGAAACACAGAACAAATAGTTCCTTAAGGTTGTCTGTAATGTTTGTATTTTTAATTGAATAGTTACAGTCAGATCAGAATACTATTTTAAAAAGTATTTTGCCTTGAGTATTGATTATGAGTAAACATGTTGCTTGGTAACTGAAAACATGAACTAGCAGTGCTTTAAGGCATTCATAATTACTGTTGTGGTAACTTTTTTAAGAACACGTGGGTGAGAAGAAATAGTTTAAAACATTATCTGGTGCTGCATCAATCAAATACACAAGATTCCAAAAGCATTTCCAGATTCACACAGCCGGTTTGGCAAACATATTTCTTTTAGCACCACCACCTCCTGAACCAAACTGTACTTACTTCTGTGAGCAAAGTTTGTTTTCTTAGTCGCTGATCTGAACCAGGACAAAAGAAAAGGTGATCCGTGTGTTGTATTAAAGATCCCGTTGATGTTTTCATACACCTGGTATAGAGGACAATGGATATTTGGAGGAGAATGGGACATTTGAATGAATAAAAGAGCTGGTAATACTCCTTGCCCTGTATGCATGTCCTTAGTTGGTCATCTTTGTGAAGAAGAAATCTTTCTTTTTGAGCTAACCCCAGCATTAACTTGGAGTGGTCACCCTGTTTTCTCCGTCCACTCCTTAGCTGAAGCTGTCTTGGCATGGGGATGTTCTCCAGGCTTTTCCTACAGGTGAGACTGAAACAGGCAGACCATAGCTCCTGAGAGCTTTTTAGGGAATTAAAGGCTTCCGATGACTTCTTGGAAAGCATAGGTTGACCTCATCCTTGGAAGCAGCCAAGGGTGAGATGTGGGGAAAGAGGCTGTAGTTGACTGAACTCCTCATTTATTTAATCCTTGCCAGTCAATGCCAGAAGCTTATTTCAGCTGCTCAATGTTTTATCCATCTTATGACACTTTTATCTATGTGTATATCATGAATTAGAAGAGTAATAATGATATATATTTTTAAAAATTGCATACGCTTTACATGCAATGTGCCCTGCACATCGTAAATGTTGATATGATTTATAACTTTGCAATCTGGAAAACTCATTCAGTTGAAAGTAAATCATTAATGAGATTGGCTGTTTGAAACTGCTGTCCACCAATGACGGTGTCCAGATCTCATACTGAAGCTGCCAGTGGTGATTTAGCTCATCCTTTATTGCAGAAGCATTTCATTAAAATTAAAGCGTGTTGTGAATATTTTAATACATTTTCCGCAAATCAGCCTGACAGATTCCATACCTGTGAAAACTGACATATTTTCAGCTGAACTTTGTGCTACATCCCTTTAATAAAGTCGAGGGTGATAATCTGTTTCTCCACTCAAACAAATGACCCAAAAATGACTCCATGACTGTTAAACCACAGCGGCTGCAACGTCGACCCTTGTGTGTTTATTGGGGAGAAAAAGGAAAACGGTCATTTCAGTTGAGGAAGCTATACATTGGTCTTTTGTATGAACATTTATATTTATGGATGGTGCATCTCTACTGGCATCAGACATAATTCGCTGAAATCAGTCTGACTATGATGTAGCTCAGTGCACTGAGAGAAGTATCAGGGAACATATCCAGACCAGACAGATTCCCTATTCAGAGGACTGTTAATTGACTGTCAGACAACAGAGATAATGACCTCCCGGTGGATGTCCACCTGCCTGAGGGAGAATGTCTCTGAATAAAATGACAAAATTGACACAAGGCGTTTGCTCCAATTTCACTGTTTAGAGAAAGCAGCAAAAAGAGGAGAGAAAGAGTTGCTGTGCATAACCATGCACACGCAATAAATTTACAGAGATTGTTGGCATCAGTGCTAATTTGTTTCCTGCCAAAAAGTTCAGAGACAAGTAATTCTGTGCACCTGTTCATTGTGGAAAGTGAGAAAAATCACAGTTACATGGTCCAAGAAACAGTCTGGCATACAAGCCCTTTACAATCAGCAGTTGTTATTGTTGGTGATAAAATAAATGAAGCAACCTCCCTTTTGTCTCCCACTTACAAAATAACTTATTTTTTTCTTTGTGTCATTGTGTTTTAGAGAAAACAACTTAAAATCATATTTAATTTCTTCAGGAAAAAAAAAAGTTAAAATGTGTAATTCTGATGCAAGAAAATTACTTTCCTTTTCAGCATGAACATTCTCACTGCAATAACATTTTTATTTGTCAACCTATTTTATCTGCAAATAAAGCAATGATTATAGGTAGATGGATAAGGTTGAACTAAAATCATTATCTCTGTTGAAAATATTTTTCTTCTTTTGTTTTTATTTGTGGTAGCATCTCAGCTATACCTTACATCAAGTTTTGTCAGTGTTACATAATGATTCCTTTGTGTAAATTGGTGACTGCTTTCTGCTGAGATGTCTCAAAATAGATCAATAATATATGCATGTGAGAAGGAGTTAAATCCACAACTTCAAGTGTTAATCTAATTCTGTGGCTGCAGAGTGAGGTGTTGGTCTAAGTGACTATGTTAACAGTCTGTCGCTTCACAAAAGGGTGCCAGGCAAAGCCTCCCTCACTGCAGAGCGAGTGCAGATATTTTTTCTGAGCTTCCAGTTTTAGGGAAAGAGTGCTGCTGATGCTCAGTGAAATAGCGACATGTTGCTAAGGGATTCCCGTGGGTGACCTTGTTCCTTTCTGACACTTTCCCTGTCATTACTTGCTGCAAAAATGTCAAGGTAGAATAAGATAGAAGGCATCACTAAGAAGAGTTTGCCGAAAAGAAGAAAAAAAATATAATTAATATGTTTTTTATTATTTGGTTTCTAAAGAGTATTCTTGATATGTAGGATAGAATAAACAAAAAGTATAAAATTAACCAAATCATATTCCTCATTATTTAATGTTGCTAAGTCATAGTTACAGTTTAGCATTGCCTTCTTCTGAGCTGGGTGTTAAAAAAAATAAGCAATTACTAAGTGGATAGATGAGGAGCTAAAATTGGCACTGTCACAGAAAAGTGAGTCCTATTTCAGCTGCAGTGTTATCTGTGGATAGGAGGAATGAGAAACTTCTCTGATGTGACGGTCTCACTAACCGTCTCTGACAGGACCCAGGAAGCTACAAAGACCTCACTGTGTTGCACTGCAGTGTGTTTATGTCACATTGTATGCATACATTTTTAAATTTACTTCTCCGTTCTGCAGTCAGACATGCTGTACAAGAGAAATTGTGGTATTTAGGATTGGTGGACAGAATTTCCATACCTACAGGAATCCAAAACCATTTCTGTACCTTAATGAATAAATTCAGGAAAACTGAAAAAAAAATCAAGTCAGGCAGATTTTAAACTTTAACATATTGTGAAAAAGTCTCGGAAAAAGCTTTGCAAACCCATATCTGTCAAAGAAGTCAAACTAAATTGATTCATAATAGCTCTTTTAACTTAGGAATGTCATTCAACTCAGGAACAAGACTTAAAAAAATCTGAGTGACAAGAAATCAGAAGAGATTACCAAAAACACAACGAAAAGATTGAGAATATGCTTTCAAAGTGTCATTGCAAGTCCTGATTTCTAGCCGTTATTTCAGCATCTTTTACGTAAGTCCACTTTGCATAACTTCAAGTATATACAAATATGCGAGTCAAGACAGAGCAAGGCAAAACAAGAATTACTTGATTTACTATAATTAATGTTTCAACCATTCACAGCTTTAGTAAATAAAAGTATCTTCAGATTAAATAATGGGTGATTATATCTGTAAAGCTGCTAAGTACAGGATTTTTCCTCTTTGTCATGTGTAAAGAATGATGCCTACAGTTATAAATGATGCATCTGCAGAGCTCCAAATGTAATGATGAGGAAATATAGATTTATTTATTATCATCTATTTTATAGTTAATTGGTAAAGTAAAACAATGATTGCAAAGAGATCATAATGGATTAGTTGTATTAATAGTGTGAGATGACCCAGAAACAAAGTGGTAGTTTTCTGTGTTCAACTCCACAGAATGCTATCACTATATACTTCAAAGTGGTACAGAATGGAAAAGGGCACTAAAACAATGCCTTGAGATACACCACACACTGTTTAGTAGGTACAGAACCCTGAGAGGGAAGTGAACAACAAAAACGAAGCTTTCAATATAAAATTTGCTATATTATTTGAAAAATACACAATTTTCCACTCAAACTATGTCCTATTGTTCTATGTTGCGTGTTTTCCAGAATTACTTTTATTTTATTTATTTAGACAAGACAGACGTAATGCAATTCTCTTTAAAAAAGTAACACTGACATGCTATAAAAGTCTAGGTTCATTAGCTTGACTGATTCAAGAAGACATTGAGAATCCTGAACAAAACATATATTTTAAATTGGTTGTTAAAGTTAAAGAGAACTGCATTACGTCTCCCTTAGAGATAGGGTGAGAAGCTCGGTCACCTGGGAGGGACTCAGAGTAGAGCCGCTGCTCCTTCATGTTGAGAGGAGCCAGTTGAGGTGGCTCAGGCATCTGGTCAGGATGCCTCGTGGACGCCTCCCTGGTGAGGTGTTCTGGGCACGTCCCACCAGGTGGAGGTCCCGGGGAAGACCCAGGACACGCTGGAGGGACTATGTCTCTCGCCTGGTCTGGGAAAACCTTGGGATTCCCCTGGAGGAAATGGAAGAAGTGACTGGGGAGAGGGAAGTCTGGGCCTCCTTTCTTAAGCTGCTACCCCTGGAGCACGACCCTGGATAAGCAGAAGAAGATGGATGGATGGATGAATGGATGTTAAAGTTATTAGAGCACTTATGTTTTGAACATAGAGGTCGAGGATAACTAAATAAAATATACCAATACCTGTCATGAGTGGAAAAAAAAAACTTTAAAGACTCAGGAGACTTATGAAAATGTTTGGGGGGTTTTTACCTCATTTTTTCAGTTTTCTGTGATCATTTAATCCAGTATATTTCTTCTCTTTAAGAAGAGGAGAAAAGTGTTTGGTAGAGTTTCGTCTCAATGCTAAAAAGATGAGGGAGACATGAAGACGAGAAATGATGAAAAAAAAAAAAAATTCTTTGTCCGTCGTCAATCTTTCTCAAAGCTTCCTCTTCCCTTCACTCAAGAGATGAGGAAGCTGACAACGAAGCCTTGTTTTCCAAACTCCTCATCATAAACTTCAATACATGAACTTTTTTTTTCCCCACTTGTGTTTGACAGCTCTGAGAATCTCCCTCTGCGTCAAGCTTTGCATGAACTTCCTTTGTTTTCACAAAGACATCTGGGATTTAAAAGCAGATGCAAATCCTCTTCAGATTTCTGTTTTTGTTTCTGCATGAAAATCTATGGTCTTTTCCTCATGAGGCTGTGGTATTGCACGTTTGTGAAAGCTGTTTTGGCTGTTTTGTGCAAGGTGGTTAAAAAGGGGAATTGAGTATGAACTCAGCATCCATCAATGGTTAACAGTTTAGGTTTTAGATTTACTGTGTGCCATAAAAAGGCAGAGATTAAATAAATTCAGCTCAGACTAGGTTGTTCTTTTTTTTCCAGTGTGCAAGCAGTCGGAGAGCAAAACAATCTTCAATGCATTTTCAGAGCACTTAGCACTTAGTTGGACAGCATTTTTAAAAATTATTCTTTCGGATTTGAATCCCATTTCGTATTTAAACATTTTATGAAAGGCATAAAACTGAAATCTAAAGGTGAACCAAAGGTGAAAAGACTAAAATCAGACTGAAGAGGAAACTTAGTGGTGACGTTGGAGTTTCTCTAAATCATCTGAGGCTATTTTATCATTCAAATCTCATTTAATCGAGTAGCTGCCTGATAACAACCCTCTAAAATCTGACAAAAAGAGCCCAAAGTAAAGCACTTGGGATTGGACTGCTGGGGTATCCAAATGTGGTCACTTTTATAAGTGTATGCAGATCATGATTTTAAAATGTTTGTTTTATATGGTGAAACTTACCTTATACTAAGAAATAAATAGTTTTGCAAAATTCTGCTCAGTAATTGCCAAAAAAATGTTGCAGTTGAAACCAGATATTTACATTCACAGTAAAAAAAAAAGTCATATAGCTCATTTTGTGTTTTAAAATGTCTAAAATATTAATAGATTACAAAAACATAATGAAGGGAAACTATTGAAGTGTCTTAGATATTAATTCTTGAGACTAAGAAGTGACCTTCATCTTACTAGCATTTTCTGGAATCACCTTTTAAACTGTATGGCTTGGATTAAATATTTCCGATATCCTTCAACAAGCTTGTTGCATAAACTTGCTCAAATCATGGTCACATTCTTGTATTTATAAAACAGAATTGTCTTATATAGATGCTGCTATATGCCACATGAGACGTTGTTAGGTTCTGGCCTGATTTTTCCTGCCCTTCTCTTGCTTATTGCAGGCAAAGTGTTGAACACAGACCTGCGCCACTACCTCAGTCTGCAGTTTCAGAAGGGCTCGCTCGACCACAAACTCCAGCAGATCATACGAGACAACCTCTACCTACGCACCATACCCTGTAAGTACTCCAAGCACGCTCCTACACAAGGCTCTTAAACCGCAGCTGCAGACCACGCATGTGCATCCTAACCCACTTTTCAGCATATGTATGCTTTTATGTACAGCACCTTCTGGGAATATTGAAGATGCTGTGGGAAACGAGAATCTGCATTAGCACTCATTTTCCATTAAATAGTTCCGCACATACACAAAATCACAGCCACTAAGAAACGCACCCCTGCATTGTTATCCGCAGCTCCTTGTGAGGCACAGTAAAAAGCACACACTTAAGCATCACTATAGCAACGCAGCCAAGGACATCTCTTGAACCCCAATGTAACTTATTTACTTCTATAAGGTATCATCACAGTGATCAAAGTCACATTTTGCCCATAAATAGCACTTCTTTTTTTTTTATGGCTGGCTGTGATTTCCTTTGCTGACTCTGTATTCTGTGCGGTCAACGCCATTTTTTCTTATTTGAGATCAATAATGAGAGAGCTAAATAAGGTTGAAATTGGGAACCGACAGAACCGCTGCAAAGAATGGCAGCTGTGTTGTTGGCAGTAATTTATGCCTAATGAAAATGTGTTTGTAGTTTCCATTTGCTAAAGGTGTTGCAAAGCAACCGTGGGGCTCCAATTTCTTCGAAATGAAACTTTCCTTTTCTCATCACAGTATGTGGAAATACTGCTTGATGGCACAGTGTTTGGAGGGTCTAACAATGTGTACAATTCCCCTTTTCTCAGGGAAGAAAATGTTATCAATAGAACACCGCAAATGGATGGAAAATGTATTACTGTCATCAGATATACTGATTGTGTTATTTTTCCGGGGTTTAGGGATGCAATCTTTTAAAAGAAAATGAGTCATAGAAATTAGCAGCATAAAAGACTAAATAGCTTAAGTGCAACATTGAAGTCCAAATGAACAGTTCCACTGGCTGCAACAATGACAGTTATCGGGTATTATACATGCCCAATAACTACTCCAGATTTAAAATATTATTTTTGATAAGATTTTAAATTCAAGTTTAAATTTGATTCCCATGACAAGAGTAAAGAAAGAAAATAATCTACTTTCTGCTTCTAAACTGGACTGATTGGACAGTCTGACTTCGCTTCAGTGATTTTGATACAGATTTAACTGGACAAGGGATTTATTAAATCATTTTCATAGAAATAGACTTCCACAAGTATTTTCGACACCCCACAAGTACGTATTTCCAAGGTTTTAAGGAAGGTGGGCCGTCTTTTGTACACAGCACTGTCACTGTAACTCATGCCTCTTCAGGACATGAAGATGCTCTATTTACAACTAGTTTGTACAAGTGTGAGATTTGTTAACAAAACAGTCCGATTACGTTTCATTTATATTTCTTTTTTCTCTTTTATTTTCCAAGTAGAGGATTGTTCCTGCAAACACTGGTCACTTTCTGCCCTTTCCTCGCTTCCTCTCCTTACCTTTCAGTGGTTTTCCTGTCTGTCCCCTATGCCTTCATATACCTGTGAGTCGTGTTCTGAGTCGTGTTGTTTCCTGGGCTGTTGGCTTTAAACTGAATAGTTATTGGATTTTTTTCCTCTTAAAGCTCAGTTGCACAGGGAGTATTTTTGGGCCAGTAACAGTGGTTGGACACAACATGATTACAGAGGGATTTCTCTGCCACTGCTGCTGCCTGTCATTCTCACCTCTTTAGTTTAAACACACCTGCACATACTGCCTTCTGTTGCTCGTGTGTCTCCTACTTCTAACATAGCTGTTCATTGCAATTGTAGCCTCTAACCACTATTCATCAGCAGCCGTCAGCAGGCTAGCTCCACGAGTCTGGCTCTCTAATCCCCTGCTTGAATTACTGTCTTAATGAGCAAGAGACGGGGACTTGCACAGTGACGGCACCTCCATCATTCTACTCCCTGCTTTCAGTTTTCCATACGTCTCTGTTTCAGTTTTATGCTCTCTCTCTCTTTCTGTCACTTCTACCTCTGAATTATGTATTGAATACAAAGAAATAGAAAAACATGGGGCTTTTAATTGCATAAAGCACTAATAACAACAGTTTAAAGGGACAAAATGATCACATGAATGAGATTGTAAACATATTTTAATGTTGAGTGTATTCCACCTTCTAAAGTCATTGTGTTGCAATATCAGAAGCATCACCTCCTCCACAACTGACGTGGCCTAAGATTGCATCCTGCTTACAATTACATAAACATACTATACAACTGCATGGTTGGTGAAAAGAAAGAATACCCTCATTTCTTGGCTTTTATGTAATAAGCATAATGGAATGATCTCTTCACCTCATCAATTAATTGGTTCTAAAATTAATTACATCTCTAAATTATTCATTAAACAAAAGCAAAGCAGAAATAGAAGAGATGGGAGTGAAAAGTTAACCCTGCACAGGGGTTCTGCCGCCAGGTTCTGCTGATCAGATTTACTTGACTGATCACCTTGATCACCTCATAAAAGAAATGTACTGCTCTAAAACATGCAGATCTGTTCAACAACAACGTTGAAAGGAAATCAGCAACTTCCATAAAGAAATACTTGTGACTACCCATCAAGCTGGGACTTCCACACAACTGGAATTCAATCATTCCAAAGAGAGAGTATTTATTTACATTTGCCAATCTTCCCCCAGAGTGGACATCCCAGAATTTCACCCCAACATCAGATGTGCAATGGTCAGAAAAACGCAAAACAAGATAAGACAGGACAAGGGCTTCCTCCCAGACTCTATGGGCTGCAGTTATCACATGAAATATAATATAAAGTTAATTGCAGTAGAGATAGAGAAAGGCTGAACTAGTGCTGCCTGTTTGGAAATGTTGCCAAAAAAAAAAAAAAAAAAAAATCTGATACCTAGAAAGAATGATGCCATGACTGAGATTTGGAACGTTAGGTATGAATAAATCAAATTGTTCTTTGACCAAAGCTTGGGACTGCCATCAACCCAATCCTAAATATACAAGCAAAATAAAACCACTAAAAATTGAAAGAGGAATGAGGCGTTACAATGGACTAGTCAAAGTCTACTGAATGCTTAGTTGTGTAATAAGCATTCAGCAAATGTCTGGTAGTGAAGCAATGGCCAAAAGTCCTCCACAAAAATGTGAAAGACAGAAAAAGTCACGACTCTTTCAGGTTATCACGGCTAAAGGTGGTTCTTCAAGCTACTAAATTATATGGTGTATTTATTTTTATACATCCAGGTTTTTTGTTCCGGCATTGTACTTGTAAAAAATATTCCAACCTAAGCTGTTTTGTTCTTGTGAAGTTGAGGTCTAAGTTATTTTAGAAACTGATAAAAAACTAGATCATGTTTATTATGTTCTGATATTTGAAATCCTCAACTTGACATTGGAAATACGTTCTTTTCATCATGAGTGTATCACTATGCTTATGCAGAAAATGCAAATTAGGCTTTTATGTCATCTACTGCATCTTTGAAGTGAGGTTTATTACCAGAACACCATTTGAATATTCTCATCTGCACCTGAAAGTGACATTGGCCATGCACTGTCAGGAGTCCTTAGCATCACATTCAAACCCACTTAGTAATCCCTCAGGTACATATTTTAACATCAAGTCTCTTAAGGATATTTCAAAAAGCTAATTTTACTCTCAATGTTTTAATGTACAGCACATAAAAGGATGAGTTTTATAGCAAAAGTGTTCTAATGGACGACTCCTTAAAGGTTGTTGGATGACATTGTTTAAATTTGCTTAATCATACAGGGCATTTATATGGACACACCTGCCATCTCAACTGTAGTGGGAAGCGGACACACACGCATGCCGTGAAATCCCTGGACAATTACCAGCTCTTGTCACTAAAATGCTTGCTGTGCATTCTTCAGACTTTACGCTTGGGAACAGACTGGGCAAACTCAACTCTCATTAGTTTTATGCAGACATCTGGTTTTTGAATATTTCAGAAGTGTGTATAGAAAGTGGCCAGCGCTTAAATTTGAACAGATGGTGTCAGAACTAAACCAGACCTGACTGCTGATTCTATTCTGACAGAGTGATATTTGGTTCATTTTGAGCTATTCTATTAATTTTTAGCTGTAGTGTGGTTAAATATTCACATTTATTTTGAATTTAAATGTTAAAACTCAGCAGGGTAGGTAGCGATACGTTCTGACATCTGTAACCACATGACAGCTTCCCCATTATTCCGTTTACCGTACTGAAGAGTTCAAAGGCAGACTAATTGCAGAAAATGTTTGCCCACAATTTTATGACTGAGAAGTTTGAGTTCAAATCTATCAGACTTTCCAGTTCATTGAGAATTGATGCTAAAGGCTGTGTTGACTGTAGAAAAGAGAAAATCGAATGCATCAGTAACAAGTATCTGTGCGTGACAAGCTGGCAGCAGTGGAGTGGACTAATACAGCCACAAGACGAGTCACTCTTTGGAAAATGGGGATGTTGGTTGCTATATTTCAACTCTCAAAGCTCAATCCCTCTCGTGCTTGGCAGTCATTTTGCTCTTGCAGGAAAAAGGCCCGACTTCACATCTTTTGGGTGCTGAAGCTCGAGTGGTCATTTTCTCGTTGTGACAAATCAATACCTGTCTGTCTTCTTTAGAGGTATTAAAGGCAGGTTCAGGGAGTCATGGACTGTCGTTAAATTGCAAAGTCCAAGCCAAAGCAATTCACACAGTTTGTCGAAAATCAAAGCTGATGATAAACAAGCCGATGTGAAGATGGATTTAACCCCAAATGTTTGTGACAATCATGCAGACAGCAAGAGGATTAGCAGGCTTGGTTTGTGTCGCTGTGCCAGTGGTCCACTTCACACACTCGTTCTCTCATATCACTGTAGCATATCTCTGTCTGTGTTGGTGTTCTACCGACACCACAGGGTCACTTCTGCTGAACCAAAGTAATTTGAAGTCGTAGTTAATATTATTCTGGCTTTTACGTCAAGACTGAAACACTAAATGAGACTATTCAGTAAGAAGCAACATTGTGCATTCAATGAGTCGGTGATAAAGGGGTTGCAAGAGAGTACTCTGCAAAAACATAAAATCTTATCAAGGATTTTTGTCTAGTTTCTAGTTCAAATATCTTAGTACACTTGAAATAAGACAAAACTATCTTACAAGTAACTTTTCTGCAATATATAGGAACTTATTTTAAGTAAATAATTCTTGAATATTGATGAAACCATACTAATTTCACTGTCAGTTTCATTTGTATCATGGAAAAAACTTGCTATAAGTGGAATAATCTGCCAGTGGAACTAGTACTATTTAATTCAACATTAAGGAATTATTGACTTAAAACAAGTTCTTGTATGTGAATGAAAAGTTACTTGTAACTTAATTTTGTCTAATTTAAAAAAAACAAACAAAACATTTTTTTGATAAGATTTTGTGTTTTTGCAGTGTAATGCTGTCCATGTGTGGCAAATTTTTAGCTTGATACGAATGGAATCAGATTCACGTACTCCGACCAGAAGAGGGCAAAAAGAGGAGGATTATTTAGAAACAGGGAGTACACAAGGTTACATGCAATCATTGGACTGCCCACTGTGATAAGAGATTGGTGTGAAGAGTTTAACCTCAAAATAACTCACTCACTTAAACAAACTGTACCAGTGCAACTGCTCAGCAGTACTGAGAACATCATGTCAAACAGTCATACAGCTTTATGCTAAGATCACGCTCCTTGATGAAATGGAGAGTTGCATATATCATTTCCTCATTTCCTTTCTTTCTTGTCTTCCCTTTCTTCATATTTGATAATCATTGCAGCCTTTCATGGGATGAAAGAAAACTATTGTATATGGTAAATATGTAAAATAAATCACATTTATGGTTAAAAATAAAAGGAATCTAATCTACAGGATAACATTAATATCTTAAATGTTTTGACAACGCCTTTCTTTTTTTTTTTTCTTTTTTTTCAGAACAGTGCTTTAAAAAACTACCATCTGAATTTCTTTCCAACTTTTTCAGCATCAAAGTCCTGAGCCTCTATTTCTGAAGTGCCATCATGAAACTGTGCACAAATCCCCCATGTTAAATTTATTGCCTGCCTCTTCTGACTGACTAGCTCTGATGTTCCTGTTTTGACATTCTCTCAGTGCAGATAGTTATAAAAGATTGCAGTGAAACCTTTCAGGGCCAAAGTGACATATATTTTGAAATCATTGGTATGTTTTTTATGAATAAGTTCAAGTATTTTTCTTTCATGTTCATGAGTGATGGTGGGTTTGATAGCATGAATTGGTGTTGTGGACTGTCAGCTTTGTTTTAGTTGTATGTCTAGTTAGTCCATCTTTAATCTCCCATGTTGACTTATATTGTTTTCACACATAAGTAGCATCAGTCAGATCTCCTGAGCTTTAGTTTTCCTCTGCTCACAACAGAAAACCATTCTGCTTATTAACTGATCTATAAGCTATTCCTGTAATCACTCCTCGTCATTACTTACACTGCAAAAAACACAAAATCTTACCAAATAATTTTGGTCTAGTTTCTTGTGCCAACATAACTAACTTAAGGTGACTTTTCATCACAATATGGGTGCTTAAGTAAGAAATATTCTTAATATTGATGAAAAAATACTAGTTTTAAGTGAAATAACCTGCCGGTGGAACAAAACATTTTAACTTATAATATGCAAATAATGTCTTGTTCCTTTGGCAGATTAATTCACTTATAACGTTTTCATCAATATTAAGGAATTATTAACTTAAAACAAGCTCCTATGTCATGCTATATAGGTTAGTTTTATCTTATTTCAAGTTTACTATTTACCCTGAAAAGTAGAACAAAAATACGTGGTAAGATTTTGTATTTCTGCAGTGTAAGCGCTTAGTTTTCCCTTGATTTTCTGTTGTTCGCCCATGCTTCATTTTCCAGTTTTCTTTTAGTTTGCTTAGTCTGATTTCTCAATAACTCCATACCACCATGGAGCCCAGGCCTGAATGCATACAATCACGAAAATCACATCAACGATGTAATTAGAGTGCAGTTTTTGAATTTTTTTTTTCTACCACCCAGGAGATATGTGAGCTGGAAAACTTCCAATCAGAATTTAGATTTACTTCCAAGCCTCATCATTATTGTATGGATGACTGCCAACTGTTTTCACGTAATTTGTATACCTAAAA
The DNA here is from genome assembly GCF_001443285.1 of Poecilia latipinna. Taxonomy (NCBI): domain Eukaryota; kingdom Metazoa; phylum Chordata; class Actinopteri; order Cyprinodontiformes; family Poeciliidae; genus Poecilia; species Poecilia latipinna. The sequence goes on from NW_015112818.1 coordinate 163,736, forward strand.
AATAAGAGATGAAACATTTTAATGTGTTTAGCAGGTTCTTTGAAAAGACACATGTTAGCTTTGCCCATCTGTTTCCAGTGTTTATGCAGATGAAAACAGGTCAGTTGCCATACTGATCTCCAGACATGAATTTTAGAATAGAATAGAATATACTTTATTGATCCCCAAGGGAACATTGCTTATTTGTTGAAAGCTACTCCATCTTAGGTAATAAATACAAAGTTTGTAAAATATATACCTATATGGGGGACAAGTTGCTGGGGTCCTTAGATCAAGGAACCCCTCAGGCCCCACTTCCATTAAAATATGATTATATTCTCTTTCCTATTAATATTTTGTTTTGTTTTGTTATTAAAAAGCACTGTAATTCATTGTCCATGTTAAGCTGAACATTCATATAGATGTTGGTAACTATTCTAGCTGAGAGTGAAATGAGTCTAGGAAAAAGATGATTTTTTAACAGGCGCTTAGGGCAGCTTTGGGTCCTAAGTTTCTGTGTTGAAGAACGTAAGCTCAGTAGAACATAGCAGCCATCCTGTGACGCACGTTGGATTTATGACTGTTTGTATTTTCAGAAAAGAAGGAAAGTAAAATTTACAAATTTACAACCACCGCATGTCTCGACATCACTTTTGTTCGCGTGTGCAACATCTACAGATATATATATATATATATATTTACTGATCTTGTTTAACTCAGGAGAAGCTACACTGAAACATTACATGATGAGTCCACCACCATGCATAATGAAAATATATCTTTTTTTTTATGACCCACCTGCACATTAGGCTCCTTTTGTCTGGCAGTAACACTCTATTGACACATAAATGGATTATTTTTGTGTTTAAAAAAAAAACAAAACACTGGAATATTTTGTCTCAAAAGCTAATTGTACTAAGGTGAAAGTATGACAAGATGTTTAAAAGGCCGTTTCAAAGTGTGCTGCTTTTATGTTGCCCTCGGCAACAACTCTACAATGAGAAGCTTATGGTAAATATCAGTTTGACATCCAGGAAGATGTCTTGGGTAGATTTTTGACAGATACATGACTGCTTGACAAGTAATTGGCCTTTAAGGGGCATTTTGAGGGACCTTAGTTATCACCAGAAGAAAAACAAGTTGTTAATGAGAGGCATTCTTTCACACAAAGTAAAATTACCTGCTTTTACTAAGATAAACTTTAAAGGGAAGTGTTAGGGATTTTGTATGCCTGTGTTTTAGGTTGTTTTTTTGCTGCTCTGTACCTGAGCAGAGGACCTGTCACAGTCCAATTAGGGAGAAAATGTAAGATGGGAAAAAAATAAAAGAAAGCAGCAGCATGAAGTTGGTTAATAGGCCATTGAGCCTCCAGAAGTCTTTCTACTGCTAATTGGCACAGACTCTATACTTTTCCAAAAAATCTACTTTAGAGATGCTGCTGCTTCTTTCAGTGAGATTTCAAAATAGTTGCATCATAAGCCTTGAATGCCACTTAAGGTTATGTCAATAAACAGTGTTATCAAAAGGATTCTTTGTTGTATGAGGAGAATATAAAACTGCAGCTTATTGTCACTGCTACTTGTTACTAACATGTATTAGAAATTGACATAAGAGAATATTTAGACTAGATAGGATTCTTTCACATACCAGAAATTCATAATAAGAATTTCACATAAAGAGACTTTGACTGATGAGCTCCGGTTTCCTTTAATGTTTTCAGTTCCACAGGCCAGTTGTTGCATTAATATATTTACCAGAATATTTGCCTTGTCTAGACAGCAGTACATATATTGATCAGTGAAAAAAAGATGAGCTATAATTTTGATTTGTCTGAACACACCAGGCTCGGATGACAATCAGCATTTTGCAAGCCTCTGTGCCATTAAATCCCTGAAGAATGCACTTTTAAAATTTTGATAAGGGCCTGTTCACACCAGATCAAGACTGACTGGTGGTCTCCAAGGTCCAATTGACTATTTAGCCCTCACTGGACTGCACCAAGTTTGGAAATTCTTCCTCAAGGCAAATGACAATCAATGTGTCAGTCATCTTGTGCTATGGCACTATGGCATGGCATGGTGCATGTGTTTATGCAGATAAAAACAAGTCTGTTGCCAAAATCCAAACTTCATAATTTTATCCTGATTAATGTGATCATATCAAGACCACATTCTCATCAGCATTCCAACTGTAGTGAGTGTTAGAAACCTATTGGTCACTGTTTTTTTTGTTTTGTTTTTTTTTTGTGGTCATTTTCCTTTTTTTCTCAGTTTATATTTATTAGGATACAGGCTTTGGATTGTTAATTTCTCTGCTGCTTAGATCCATGAGCAACTCAGTGTGCATAATAGGCGGACAACCAAGACCATTATATTAAATTATTTGGAGTGCCACTTTCCCAGTGTGGGTAGAATCAATGTTGTCAGATCAGTTGACCCAACGATGGCTCAGGACTTGAGTCACAAATTATGGATTAGCTGCCACTGCTGCTGCAGGCTCCACCCTGCTGCCCTGAATATGCTGATGTGCAGCCACCACAGTAATGAGCCTCATTGGTCTTACTACACTTTATTACATTTGGGGGGTTTTATGGTCTTATCCAAGACCCCTTAGAGACCATCCATGTTCTGGCTGATTAATATGTTGTTTGTATTATTGTGGTGTGATAGGAGTCTTGACCACAGCAAGATGGAAAAGGGAAAGATTACAATTTCATTGTTCAAGCCTTTAAAAACAAAAATATAAAGGCTTGTTTTTTCCAGGCTTGAGCAAACTAATTTTTCAATGTCAACTGAATTTAAAATGAATGACTACACAAGGAAATGCTGAAACTTTTGGCTCAATCAAGTGTTTGTAGTTGTTTCTAATGAAAAAAGGAAAGATGGAGTAAAAAGCAATGCCATAGCAATCCTGCTTACTTACTCCATTCTGCAAAATATGATCTGCAGAATTCATTTGAGCCAAAATAAAAACAGCAATGTTGAATTTAGTGACATCAAGAGGAAGCCCCTCCGAAGGAAGTGACATGCTTGCATTTCTTAATAATTCAAACTAAATGCTGCAGTAAAGAAGCTCAAATGAAAGCAAAGCACAGATAAATGGTTTATTTCTGTGTGCACTGCACTGCTTCCCTTGGAAAAAACAAAAACAATCTGACACCATTTGAATGTTCATCTTAGTAGAAAACATTCCTCCCACCAACACTCATGTAGTCTGTGGCTTCACCAGGGGAGCAAAAGCTGCTCGCACAATACCTTCATGTCATTTGTATTCAGGTTACTCTTTATGATCGTGAATGAACCTCAATCACACCAGGAGGTTACACAACTCATTACTTCCATCACAATTCTCATCTATAATTAACACTGCTGTTTTCTGATTTTAGCTGTTGCCACATACAGTATATCAAGAGAGTCCCAGTAATAATTTGTAAAAGCGGCAGTCACTCATAGGAGATGAAAAAACCCAGGTCTGTTGGTGTTCCACAGGGCTTTATGAGCTGTCAATGTCTTACAATATGGCATCAAACTCCAAGGATGTTTGTCTAAAATGAAATGCTGAGTCCATTCACTAGAGATTTGGACACCACTGATCTGCAAAACAAGATGTGACCTTGTATTTACTGTGCATGCAGAACAATAACAAAAAAAAAAAAAAAAACACTCGTACAAGAATACATAAGTGTTTGATTTTCTGGGATTTTTGACGTTAAAAGTGTTTGGATCTAACTGACCGGATTTATCAAAATAGCTCAACTAACCTCTGCATCTAACAGCTGCATTATGAAATGGTCTCTTGTTTCGTTTCTTATATGAAAACATGTCAAGAACTGCATGTTTATCTGTGTCTCATCTTCATGCTTTTCCAGGCACCACACGGCTTCCTCGAGAGGGGGAAGTGCCTGGAGTGGACTACAACTTCATCAGCGTTGGAGACTTCAGGATCCTGGAGGAAAGTGGGCTCCTTCTGGAGAGTGGGACCTATGATGGTATGTATATATGTCCTGTGTGAGAAACCTTCGAATTGAAGTAATAGCGTAGATTTATACTGTATATGTAGTTCAACATGGCTAAACATGGTGAAAGATTTGCTGGAAATGAAAGTAGGAGTAGAAACTAAATCCATGCCCACTTTTCCAATTTCTCTATTACATAATGTAAAGTAAACGGGATAACATTGCCAGCAATGATTGCAATAAACTCGTATTTGAGTATAGGGATTTTGTGAGCCACAAAGGATCCAATCTGTAAAAACCAAACATTTTCCAATACTTTACCCTTGAGTTTTATTGTGCAGTTAAACTGAAGACTGTCAATTAAAAAGATAAAACTTAAAAACTAAACTAAATCAAAACATCTTTGGAAAAACAGAAGTTGCTCTTTAAAAGGCAGGAGTGTTATAAATAAATCACAAATACGAAGTTTTAAAAACCATAAGTTAGCAATCCAGACACCCACATCCACAAGATGATGAAGCATTATGTTGACATGGAACATGATTCATAAAATGTGTGGACATCTATCCATTAAATTGCTTTCCAATTTGTAATTTGAGGAAAAGGCTGCTCTGGATTTTAAGAAATCTGCATTACTTTTGAGCGGCTCTATTTCAAAATCTATAGTGTAAAAAAAGTGGGACTAAACTCTTGTATCCTGATAACAGAACTATTAAAATAAAGTTTAAGGTTGATTAAAATTAAAAAGTGCATTTTCAGTAATTTGGGGGTAAACTAAAATCACAATTAATATGGTCTTAAATGACAAGATGCATTTTCAAGCATTTTTAAACAGTGACCAATAATTCAGCCCCGATTTGGAGCCTCTGACATTGCTATTTTATGTATTTTTGAAAATCATTAAAATTTTTTACAAACAATAAGTTGGGTTTTAGCAGATCTGTGAGCAGTGTAAAGTCATTCTACCTTTTACCAAGCAGTTTAGGTTTTGTACTAAAATCAATCAAACCAGCTTATTAACCATTTTAAAATTCTTAAAATGGTTAATTAAGCCTTTACTTAGGTCCAATTCAGCAATTATCTGATTTCAGTGAAGTCAGATCGACTCAGCTGCAATTCTCTTTTTGGCTGTTAGTGAATTACTTTTCCTTTTTCCTCTTTTTCTTTGAATTTAATGTGTTGATCATTGTTTTTCTTTCATAAATTGTGCACAGATTACACAAATAGTACACCAAGCCACACTACACTTTTAAGCCATGAAATCAGCCTTATCCCCTGAAATAAGTGTAAAGTATACCACCTTAGTGGTATACTTTACACCTTGAGGTGTTTGCTTCAACCCTCAATCCTGTCTCAGGCCTTTCAGTAATTGCTTGGAGAAGGACAGCGACACCTAAGTGACACCTGGAAGTATTTTGTGGACAGGACTCTGGGCATTGATGCAGAGCAGAGACTATGTTTCTTCAGTAGATCAAATCCTTTGCTAAATCAAAGGATGATGAAGGGCCTCAGCTGATAGCTAGGAAGCTATCTAGTCTTTTCCTAATTAGGTGTTGCAGTCATTTCTGCTGCCAAAACTACTGATACAAATAGGAGAAAGTGAAACAGCTGCAATTTTATTATAATTAAAATAACTGGAAATAGCATCCCACAAAGCAGGGCAATGATCTTTCTTTCTGAGCATCACTCTGTGATCAGACGTTTTTCTCTCCATTTCTCAGGTTCTCTGTGGCTTTCTCACAACCCCACATTCACAGATGATGACACAGGGCGAGAGTAAACAAGTCTTCTTCTCTCAGTTGTTTTCACCCTTTCTCCCCTTCCAGTCATAACCCCAAGGCAAACACGATAGTTGTCAAAAGCACTGCATGACCTCTGTAAAATCTCTGCGACAGCCCGGGTGAGATATTCTAATATGATGAAAGTGTTGTGCTGGTGGAACAATAATTTCCGTCAACAGCGCAGGAAGATGTTTGTTGCATGTTAATCAGTTGTTCTTAATCCTGGCAAAACTATCTCATGAAGGTAAAATGGAATCAAAGACGTGCAAAGGGAAAAGCTCTTTCTTTTTTTTTTTTTTGGTGTCACATCATGCACACCTGCTTGTATTTCCACAGTATCCTAATAGTCCTGTGGCTTACAAGCTCATATATTGTTTCAAGCCCTTGTCTTTACATGTATTATCTGTGTCAGCATGTTCAAGTGGAAATTTGACCCTTAAACTATTAACATTCAGTCGATGAGGTGTGGATATGCAAGCAGATGTAGCACCTGCTGGTGACCTTCTGTAAACCATCCAACCTCTTGATCCCACCGGCTGTTTACACAGGCACACATCAGGACACACTTGCATTCTTACTTTCAAGTCATGCTTTATTCATGGGATAAATCAGCAGCCTTATTTTTCTCCCTCGCTCACAGACACAACCAGTATGCTTAGTTCATCATCAGACGTCCAAAACATCAGCTCTGAGAGCGGTACCCCATATATTTCACCTTAAGCTGTTTATAAATGTTTATAAGGCAGCACTTTGATGAGGTAAACACAATAAACAGTTTTGTGTGAAAGTATTAATACCCTTAATTTCTTTTATTTTTTTCATGATGCACCAACGCAAAGTATTCTTTTTTTCTTTTAAAAATAAACATCTGAAAAGTGATTGAATGTTGAGCTTCTGTGAACTTCTATTTTGAATTCTTGGCACAGATTCTCAATTGGAGTTAGGTTCAAATTTTGGCTGAGTCATTCTAACACATTAGTATGATTTGGTCTAAACCAGAGGTGTTAAACTCATTTTCATTGTAGGCCAATAAAAGTGATTTTCATGAATATCCTCTGGGGGCCTGCTGTGGCAGAATGTATTAATAAAACTACCATTTAAACTGTTAAAAGATTTTCTCTGTATTCAGTGTGAACGTCCTAAAATCTTTACACATTGATGCAAACAATACAAAGAACATTAACTTGATTTGACTGATTAAATAATATTCAAGCAAATAACTGTTATCTTGAAGTTCTACATATGTGGCCATCTGGAGTCTACATGCAAATATCTATGTTGAGCCACATTTGACCCAGTGACCTTGAATTTGACACATGCTGTCTAAACCATTTCAGTTTATGTCTGGTTAAACTAAAATATAAGTGGACTCTAATTTACAATTTGGTGGTTTATGAAGGAGACTGATTTTATTTAAGGGTAAAAGTGGCTGCAGATTTTGTCAATGTACAATAGTTACAGATTTTTCATTTCATTTCATTATTATGCCCTACATTTTGTTCTCATTCAAAAAAAATCTCTTTGAAATACTTGTACTTTTGTGGATATATGTAAAAAAAAATTATGTAAATGCTTTTGAAAGGCATTGTATCTTAAAAGTTAGCAACATTCGTTGAGGTATTTACAGTAAAGAGTACAAAACCAGGGATGTTTTATGTTAGACTGTCCGCATCTTTTATTTTAATGTAATGGAACATGTGCTTTTTCTCAGGACTCAAATGTCTTGGAAAGTCAGATGGTCTCACTGTATTTCTTTCATAAAGGAACTGGAAAGGAGGATTTATCTCATTGCACAATGATTATGGCAATGACACGATAATCTTCCCATTCTCTTTAAGCTCATTCTTCTTGGAGGCAAATCCGAGCTGCTGTGAAATGGGAGAGGATTTTTCCAAAAGTCTGAGGAGGGAAACCTCCGGTTACATCAAAATGTACTATTACTGCACTGTTCTGTCATTCCCTATCTTTTGCATCTTTTGCTGCTTATAAGTTATGAAATTAAAAGATAAAGTCTAATCCTTTTCCAAAGTGAAGGAGGTTCACAGGTGAGATCAGCTTGGTGCTTGATGTGCACAGGTGCATTTCTTCTTCTGTGCATTTGTGAATCTCTATCAGCTTACATATACAGATAAAATGACCAGTGGGGCAATTGGCCAATGTTAAAGTTAAGTATTATGTGTTTTCCAGCCGCATAGTCATTTTATAGTACAATCACGTAACCACATTACATTCAGTGACTAAAACTCATGCTGTACATATCAAACATTATAACATGATGTAAAGCTCAAAAAAGTAGATTTTACATAATACTGCCCCTTTACGGTAAAATCCACCATCAATATATGAGAAAATATCTTTGTCAGAAACAAAAAACCCTGGTGTAGAGATATGGTATGTGAAAAGTTTCACATAATCGTAAATCCATTTTTACGTTTGAATAAATGATCCAAAAATTCAAATATCGATAGCTGACAAGCCAACAAGAAGATGTTCCTCTGCCTGGAGCCAGGAGGGTTTCCACCTTTGTAAAATGTTGACATTAGGCAGAGGCGGAGACATCGAGAGCAAACAGCAGACAAGCATACAGTAGCTGAACTGAGAGGACGCTGAGCTTCTCAGCTTCCGATGAAAGCAGTGTAAGCAGGACCGGCTGGTTGTGAGGAGACGTGTGGATTAGCCCTGAAAAGTGGGGAGATTTTGGTACAGTATCCCCGAGAGGGAATACTCTGATAGCAGTTGCCCCTTCCTCTTCCCTTACTCATAAGCCCAGTCAGCAGAAGGCACTGCCCGGCTTCTGTGGAAGACAGTGTTGATCTCCCAGCTGCACAGGGAACTTAAAGAGGAGCTGGAAGTAATCGGACCGGGGAATGGGATTTATTCCATTTAGCAGTGCTTGAAGTGCGGCCCATTTTTCTATGAAAAGGGAGGAATAAACAAGGACATTTGTTCCTTTTTATGGCTCACATGGGTTTCAGTCCTTCATTGAAGAGCTCATGAATTACAGTACCTTCAGTTTATTAGTGTACAGTAAGTGAGCTGTGCTCAAGGTTCTGAGCTAATGGGATTCTTAGGTAATCATAATGCTTCCACTAATAGTCCCAAATGGCTTGCCTGAATGCTTATTATGTTAATGAATCCTGCACATAATTTTTTTTTCTCCATTTTAAAATATTTTATTGGTGTCGTGTCATAGGTGATTTTCATTCTTCTTTATCAATGATCCTTTCATAAATGGTCCTATTAACTCTACCTTTTCTGTGAAACACAATAGTCTTCACGAAATCAGTGTGTGTAATTTCACAACCACAAAGAAGTGCTTGGATGAAGCGTTTGGTAAGGTTTTACATTTCATGTCTGCTAGTTTAAGTGATTTTAATGTAAATAACCCAAACAATATCAAACAATATCACCGGTGATCAAACAACAGATCCGTCTCTTGATTTATCTTTAACATAAATTTCAGCTGAAGATGGATTCTTGACCTTAACTGTCTCACTTTAAAAGATAAAAGAAGATATTTTGCACAATTTTAAGTGTAATATTAAATAATAGAACATGAAGATCTAATAGCTCACTTAAAATGCACCAAAATGCAGCATAGGCTCTTTTTTTAATCAGGACTTTTTTAGTCAAGTCAAGCTGACTAATATTTAGATGTCAAGAAGAAGCCTCTGTCTAAGGGGCTGATTCAGAAATTAGAACCTAGTTCTAATACCTGAAAAGAGAATATGGGAAAGAGAAGAGACGCAAAGAATCCACCCATAATCTCATCAGCATCTGCTTAAAACAAAGGGGAAAGTGCCTTTTAGGTCCAACACAGGCGGTAGTATCAGTTGCCCAAGGAACTGGCAGGATCCCAACAAACAGGCAGCTTCCTTGTCGACCATCCCTTTGGCTCAGAGACATGGCTGGCCACAGATGACAGCACTGCTTCTGGGGACCAACAGAGGTCACTTTCAGAAAGGAAAGCGACACTGGTCTCGTTTGCTTCGGATTGGAATATCTGGAGGTTCTTCACTCTTCATGTGGAATGAGAGTGTTAATGCAAAGAAGTTGTGTTCAGAACATTATTGAATGGAGTAAAGAAAACACTGAAGATGGGTGAAAAATACAAAAAAATGGTAGAGCTTTACTTTGACATAAAAAAAATAACAAGATGCAAAGACAAAATTGATCACAAACACAGTTCCAAACAACTGCCAGGTCCCAGAGACTTGTGTGAGTATGGTTGCTTTGGCTTTTTGTGCTCAGCAAAGAAACCTTCTCATTTCAAACAGGCTGAGTTTAGTACGCAAATCCACTCGATTCAAATCTGCCTTAACGGCTCATCCGGGCTTTCTCCGATTGATATTGATTTCCCTGGTAGAGTTTCTACTGAGTCAATCAGCAAACAGAAGGGAGTTGTTGTGAATGATGACGTTGATTTTCTGTATTGTTTCAGAATTGTAGTCTACATGTAGATTTAGCAATGGCAGTGACGCTTCTCCCTTCACAGTGGAGGATGGTTGTTTACAGCGTAGGCAATTTCTGCTGAGGTTCATACATACATCATGGCCAAACATTGGCGATTGGGTAAAATTTAATACCTGAACAGAGATCACTCCTCCAGAAAGCAATCATTTGTCAATACCTGAGAGCCCAGATCCTCTGTACAGAGCAAAGTGTAGACCAGTGGGCAGGTTTTTACTACGGTAAGAAAAATTTTAAGGTGAAGTAAAATAAATTTGACATCAAACAGCCAATGAGCGAAAGGATAAACACAACACACTTTAAAATTGCACTAATGTGACATTTTCCCTATTTTCCCTGACCCAAACAAATTGTCTGCTGAAAGCTGTTCTGTACTTTGAATGTGAAATGGTGACATCCTCATTATTAATCATCGAGTTAAGAGGAAAGTGTGGTGCAGTAAATGTTATTTTCACAATTTTCTACAAAAAATCCTAATCTCGTCATACAGTTTTTTTTTTACCTTTGCATAACTATTGAAAGAATCTACTTGTATGTTCCTGCTGTTCTTGGTGGGTTGCAAACTTTAGTAAAGGCTAGTTGAGCCAGAGGCTCTCATACTTTCTGGCAAGGAGAATTGGAAGCCATCTGTGCCAGGGACTCGCAGAGGGACTTTCTGAGTGTGCTGGTCCCTTCTCAATCTCAGTGCCTCTGGGTCCCCTGATTTCAACCTGAACTAAGCCAGTGGACCAAAAGTAACTAGTCCTGTTCAAGACTAGCGGCACAGCTGACAGGAAAAGCTGACATTGTTAGAAAAGAGCTAATTCATTCACTAATCTCTACACTAATTTACTAAGTTAACTTAAGTTAACGCCCACTAGAATTGTACAAGTTAACATTGCTTAACCAGTTAAATAAATAACAACTAAAACATTTTGGGGCAATGATATTGTATATATATATATATTTTTTTTTAAGTAAGGAGAACTAACTGGGTTTTACTGTGTAATTTGCTGCAAAGAAATACAAACATTTTCCCAAATGGACGTCTATTCCAATCCAGTTGTTTTGGAGCTCCCTGCAGCGTTAATGAGTCACACTTTTATGAGACAGAAAAAAGGAAAGGAGATTAAATTGGATTTGAATGTGAATGGAGCATTAGGTCATAGTTGAATGGTTTTTTGACTGTGTATCTGTCTGCTCTATCTGATTGTGGCAAGATGAAGGGGCTCGTGACCTTGTGCAGCCTCTACAGAGTGTCATTGACGACAGGAATCTTTTCATTTCCACTAGCTGAGCCCACGACCATGAAATGGCTTGCACACTCTTTGAAAGAGTCGGCTCACTCTTCCCCCGGCTCATCAACCTTGTGACACGAGGTTCACAAGTACCGCCGGACAAGCTTCCCGGGCTCATCTGCTTATGAGGCTTGCCATCATTTGTAATGGCAAATGGTGCCACAAATCTTCACTGACACACTGCTTTCACACACTTCTCTATATGCAGCACACATTTATCTGGGGCCAAGACACATGTTTGTAAGTAATTAATCACAGAGGTAGCGTCTGGCTGATGAATGTCAGTGTGCAGCGGGAGACAGGCAGGGATTAGGCAGCACACCCAATCTCTCCCCGCTATCGTTATGCAACTCCTGTTAATGAAGCCATCTTTGACAAATGCGGATGAGTGTCATTTAGTAAACACAGAGTTGCATGTCAACAGAGGAGGGGCCGGCTTTCATCCAGCCTCCCTCTCCACCTCAATCTTCCTCCTGCTTTGAAGGGAGATCGGCAATCGTTGCATTAACCTAGATCGCTTTGTATTGTCGTTAGCATGCCTGCAGAGATGAGGCCGGGTTCAAGATGAGCTCACTTATCAGAAAAGCAGTTGTGGTGTCAGTGTTAGTGCTGTAAAGCTGCTGGAATGACTGTGATGTTGTCCTCAGAGCCCTCTGTTCTTTGCACTTCATGCTGATGTCAGCTTTCTTTTCTTTCCCCTCATGCTATAAAAAGATCTAGAGTTGATAAATGCTTCTTCCACAAAAACAGCATTTGTTATGATGGTGTGTTAAAACTTAAGTACATCAAAAGCACAGCATATCACAGCTCCTTCACAACTGGGAGTAACTTAAAGTATGATCAAGTTGATGGTGGCTAATTAAATTGCCAGAGATTCCCATTTTCCTGTGGTATTTCTCCACATACTTTAATTAATCCAATTACATTCCTTGTTTTAGCCGAGATTGCTTATTGTAGGAACAATGTAAATATTTTATCTTCCAAATGGACTGCCAGAAAATAATCTGGTGGTTTTAGAGTAAACACATCTGACAGAGCAACGCTTAAAAAACAAATAATCATAATAAATGGTTTGAATATAAATTAGTGGGCACATTATTTATAATCCTAATGGAGGTGGAATAATTACTTATTCTGTGCCTAAATTGCATTCCACATACTGCTCACCAGCCCATAGATAGATGGATCACCCCACGAGTTAAATGAGAAAATAATTTAACAAAGTTTTGCACTTCATCCCCTTCTCTTTAAGGGTGCTGTGATGTCTTTCGGATATTTATGCTCAGTATACACAAGGTCTTTCTTCATCAAGGAAAAAACACGAAGTGAGAGATAGATAATTGCTGTATTCAATGATCAGTGTAATTAGTTGCTGGCAAGTAAGTGAAGTGATTTTAATGTTACATGAGTCATGACCGCCCTGTGGTGCAGTTATTGAGGGAAAACAAAGCAGAAGGTTAAGAGATGTGAAAATCATGCAAAGGAAGAAGTCTAAGGAATAAGGAACTTGGGAGTCTGAGGTACTGCTGTGTGACATTTTGAGAATATAATCAGCTTATTTGATTAATGTTATATGTACTGGTTTATATATCACCTATCACAAACAGGCAGATATACCACAAATATATATTTTTTAATCATTTGCTTTCTTGTTGATTAGAGCTCCAGTTTCTGTATTTCTATTGTTTCATCATTCTTTCTTTTTTTCATTCATAAGGTAACTACTATGGGACCCCCAAGCCTCCAGCAGAGCCCAACCTGGTGCAGCCTGACCTGGTGGATCAGGTGCTGTTTGATGAGGACTTCAGTGGCGAGGTTCCCAGGAAGCGCACCACCTCAGTCAGTAAGATGGATAGGAAGGATAGCGCCGTCCCCGAGGAGGAGGATGATGATGAGAGGCCCCCGCTGATCAATGGATTGCCTGGTCAGTTCATTTCAAAGCACAGTGTGTTACATTAAACAGCAGTCATTCCACCATTGCCTGCTTATTGTTACAAAGATAGGTTTTAGTAACTGTTTTTCTTTCATGTTTGCGAATTTTACACATTTTTCAATGCCTGCTGTGCATTCAAGTGGACCCTGTTAAGTCAATGTGTCGTCACCAAGTCCCACTGGACTGTAAGTTGCATTAGTCAAAAAATGCATCGTGAAGAGTAAAAAATAAAACCATATAATTTGCATTTATTTGGAAACTGTACAACATATGTAATCTGGTGACACGTTGGGTTCGGGTACCTGCTTTTCAATGAACTTATGGAAACTGTCAACCAAAGCTTGTAGGTCTGCTGGTAGTTTCTGACACACTGATGTCCTTTCTATAAGTCAGTGTGGTCAGTCATGCCTCCACTCCGCAACTCGCTGTTGGAGAGGACCGGAGACGCATGCATTGTAAATCCAGGGTGATACTGCCTTACGCATTGAATAAAGCGGCAACACCAAGTAGGTTCACCTGCAAAGACATTTTTATTCATCTCCTTGGCAACTACCAGGGCATGGAGATGTAACTCTTGGGTCTTCCAGCAGCACATCTTCCTGTCAACTTGTTAAGGAAAGTGGCTGCAGATGGTAATGTTTATGCTTTATTCCTTGGCTCTTGTCCATCAGTGTGAATTAATATTTAATGCATCAGTCAAAAAATGCGTCATAATGTCGCACCTAACTACAAGTTGAAGGACTACCAAATGCATGAAAGAAAGTGCAACGTATAGTCTAGAAAATAGATTAACTTTAAAAAGCTTAGTGGACTTTGTTTTGGATTCTTGTTTAACTTCATGGTTGTTTTGTCAAAAATATACGTGTCTTGTGGACTCGGATTACCTTAAAACAGATGCGCGAAAAAGTAGTTTTTAGGTTTCTTTGTCAAAATTACACGCCTCTGTCATTTTGTTGCAAAAATGAATGTTGAATGTGGTGAAAAGGCATTTCACGAGATCGCCCAATATCAAAATGCTACTCTAAAGTTAAAGGCCCTCTGGCAAACCACGACTCAGATGGAGTGAGTTGACTTGTCTAGTGGAAAGTTGGAACAGCTTGGGGAACTGGTAAAAGTGATGGACAACAACAAATAAAGTTGCTTTCAGACAGACAGCAACTCTAAAATACTTACACTGTTCAAACATGAACTGAATAATTCTACAGGTTCTCAAAAACACAGTTTGATGTTTATAAAATATTGATTCAAATGGTAAAAGCTCAAAAGGGCAGGTTGAGTTCAGTGCAAAAACCAAATTTACACATTGGTTAAACTCGATTAAAACCTTCCTCTAACAAAGAACCTGTAGCATTTTTCTGTTTTATTTGTTAATTGTTTTCAGAAAAACAACAACAAAAGCTCAATTAGCAACTCAGATCTCTAAATGAACGAGAAATAAATACTATCAAGGAAAAACATAATTTGTGCATCTCTACACCTAACAAAGCTGTTGCTGAGTCCAGCCAGTTCACTTTTTCACAGGTCACCTTGACAGAGACTCGGAGTTCAATCAGCTCAGCTCCTCGTCTCTCCAGAGAGTAAATCTCCCCTTAAAGCTTCCAAGGAGAAAACTCCTGTGACAGAAGTAGGTTACATGCTTTGTAACATACCTGGCCTTTTTTTTTTTTTTTAGTGAGAGAATTGGGGTGAACATTGAATCAAGTCCAAGCCGAAAATAAGTTCTGCAGAATGAAACATTGTTTTGACAGAAACTGCTCCAACACTGCTTGCTCAGCTGCACAAAGGATTCGCAGAGATCCAGTGTCTGTTTACCCAACGGCTCTGTCATATTGAAATCAAACACTAAATGATCCAGGATTCTTTTTATGGAAGAAAGCTGGTCACAAATGACTGCCCTGCTGAAGCACTGCTGCAGAGAGATCTCAGACCAGCCATAGATGGACAGAACAAGCATGGTGGAATGAAAAAGGAAGGTGAATGGAAAATGTGAGCTCTGTGTTTCTAAGCTCTTCATCAGAGTTCAGACTGTCATTATCAACTACTGTCCTACTGTCAAGTGGGCCCTCACCTTGCTTTGAACCTTGCTGATGAACTCAGCTTTCCCTTGGGCCATTCCCCCAGGCTGGTTCTCTAAGTGTCTACATGACAAGCGCACATCTTCAAACATGCCATGTGCATTTTGTATCTGTAAAGATGAAGCACAATTGTGTGTTTTTGATCTTAGAGGCAAAAGGAGACCAGTTAAAACGACGCCATATTACCAGAGTGCTGCTGTAGAACAGCGTGTTCAGATTATTAAAACTAATTCTACTGCTCATGTGGGGCAGTTTATTTTGCAAACACGAGTGCTTTGAAATGCTTTAGGTGTGTGCTGGACATTACATCTTTTGACATTATTTTCTATTGTTGGGAGGTTGGCTCTACATAAAAAGGAAAGGATAAAAAGCTCTTGTCTTTCATCTTTTATAATCATCTTCTGAGGAAAAGCACTGAGTGCAAAGTGAATTAGCTGGGCCCTTGTTGCATGTTTCATGTTCATTATGATGTAGTTTCTCAGTAAAAAAAAAAAAAAAAAAGAGTGTGCTACAGTGTAAACAGAATGGAAGAATTATAAAATCGTATTTGCTTTTGAATTGAAATGGGTCTACGTGTGTGAACTCTCACCTCTATCACTGTGAACTGTGGGAAATATACATGTGTATATACATAGGCAAAAGGACTAACAACATGCTGTGGAAAATGCAAAACAACCCCTTGGCAGACCCACACACGCACACACATCATCACTTCCATGCAAATCTTATGAGCCGAATATCCTCTTCTTTTACTCCCCTGCAGCAGGTAATATAAAGTAGCTGGCCTCTGTGTTCCTGCGGGCTAACCTTTAACTGTCTTTTTCTATTTTTATTCCCCTTTTTTTTATCATGTCCATCCACTCTCTCTAGAGCACAAGGACTGGAGGAAAACGGTGCCCAGCTACAATCAGTCCAGCAGCACCATGGACTTCCGTACATGGAGCTCTCTTCCCCGCGATGACAGCCTGGAACCCCTGCCTTACAACTGGGAGATGGCTTACACCGAAACTGGCATGGTCTACTTCATAGAGTAAGTGAGACAGCGCTGATGTGACGATAGCCTGCTGAGAGACACTTTAGTCATCTGACACACCGTTTAGAGTCAATGAAAAAAAGAGCTATTTTAAAACTATGTACAGGCTTGATTTATCTTGCTTTTCATATAATAAGGGACGAACTAATACAAGTTAGTTTCTGCACTTAATCTCATTTAGTATTTGTTTAACCTTCTCACAATTTGATAAGCAATACATCAAACGTTTCAGTACAGATGTACTTTTCAACCTGTCAAAGAAGGCATGAGATATTATATTAGGTTTGATTGTCACTGCACAATTGTGCTTTTGTGTCATCACTGGGTTGGAAACAATAGAGCTGTTGTTTTGGTAAATCCACTTTCTTTTGTTCTTGATAGCAAAGGAATATCTCAGAATTTCACTGATTCTAAAAGAAAATAGCAAAAAAAAAACAAAAAAAAAACTTGTCAGTATTATTTTTTTGTCCTTGTTCAGTTCATCACAACATAGGTTTTGGATATTGGACTTTCTATGAAGATATTTTAAGCTCTTTGTGCAAAACCAGTTTCTTTTCTTTTCATGTTAAAAAGAAAACATACATTTCCAAGGCCTTGTTATTAGTGTTGTCTTTCATTCATATTTGGTTATAAGCCGCTTATCTCTGGAGATATTAGAAGACTATTGTGATTTTCTTTCTGTTGATTACACACTCCAGATATTTAATCAATTGGAGAATAAACTAGACATGTTTCACATTCAGAGGATTTAGTCCTTCTCCGAGAAAAGGCCACCTTAACATAAACACAGCGGCAGGCGAACAGAAACCAATGGACTTGTCTGCAAGAGCATATTATGCATGGAGCTTGGAGACTCTTTCAGTCAGTTCTCTTGCTTCAGCTTTTCTTCCCCTTCTGGTAATAATGTTGTTGATATTTTCTGTCTGCTGTTTTTGTGGTACACAGTCACAATACAAAGACAACCACATGGTTGGACCCCCGCTTGGCGAAAAAGGCGAAGCCCCCAGAGAAGTGTGAGGACGGCGGTACGTGTTGTGCTTTTCTAGTTTACTCAAGCATAAATAGTTCTGCTAACCTCTACACATACATTCAGAAAAATCTATAATCTACTGTCTTATAAAATTTATGCCTAACATTTTAACCTAACATTTTTAATTTTGAAATGTTTTGACCACTTAAAGTAACCCTTGGGAACATGGCCTAAATATCTTTAAATTTGGAGACAGGCATCTCCTTAAAGGAATATCAGACATGAGGTTCTTTTTGTATCCCCAGGATGATAGTGTTGGCTTAAGTGCAGACAGAAATGAACAGAGGCCTCTTTTGAAAGAGTTGAACCCTTCAGCAAGTTTTTAATGGATTTTTACAAGAAAAACCTACATGATTCTTCTGAAAGGCAACTCCAAGCTTTCTGTTGCCTTGAGAGCTTTTTTTTCTTTCTCTCTCTGTTTTCTCTCTTTCTGGCTTATATTTTCAACGGAAAATTACGTGCATCATTCATTCCAGTCTACTTGCTTATTACAAACTATAGAACTGTGCTCTATGTGTTGCAAAAAAGTTTAATGCAAACTTTAACTGCTACGTAGTTATACAACTGGAGATGTCATTTCTGGAGTAACTGCAGAGGGAATTGAGATACTTCATATTAATGGTTGCTTCCTCGACGCTGAAAAGTTTAATCTGCAGCGATTAAATTCTGTGTAAACAGAACATAGATGAGAGACGCTGATGATTATCAGCTGTCCATCTGCTACGAGTTCAGGTTGCCATGGTGAGGTTAAGAGCAGCATTTTATCTAGCAGCTATTTTCAGAAAAACTGTCTCCTAATGACACAGTTTTCCACCAGTGAGTACCACAAGTCATTGGCACACACGCTGATGTGTTTCTGTTGTTTCTGAGATAAATCGATGTGAACATACAGTGGAGTACAAAATGGTTTTATTTTCTATAAAAAGTATTTTTTCTACTTCACTTTTGTGTTGGTGGACATTTTTCCTGCAGTTTGGACTCTATATGAATAATTAATTGGGAAAAGAAAAGTTTAATTTCACAATAAAACACTTGATTTACATCATGTGTGATGTTAATCAAGACAAGTTTTTATAAAAATAAGAACTGAAATCAGATATTTGCACGCAGCGTATGAAAAGACAAGATTTTGTTCTTGTCTGTCAAGAAAGAAGATATTTCCTCTTTTTAAGATATTTCGATCCTCCAAGTTCATTTATTTTTGCTAAAAGTCAGAATAAGGAGAACATTTTTTTTCCGATACGTTTATTTATTGCATTCTTCAAAGTCAGAAGTGTATGTACTCTAAGAGTGCTCACCTCTAAACAATTGATCCCCAGATTATCTGGCAATAATCTGTGGATCTATTTTAAGGCAAAAATCAAATGTGTCTGAAAGAGAAATCAGGAAGAAAAATGTGCACCTAAAGGTGCCAGAATATAGTTATTTGTTAAAAAAAAATGGTATGCAAATATAATATCAAGTCAAGTAGAAACAGTATGGGAAAGTCCAGACATCATACAGTTCAGGAAACAGGCAGGTTTTGTGTTCCACTGTGTTAGGGTATTAAATATACACTAGAACAAAAGCAAAAGCCCTGGTAATGATGCTTGTTCAAGCTGGTAAAGGAACTGTTGTTATCCACAGTGAAAAAACCAATAGGGGTTGAAAATAATCAACTTTTTATCTGACAGTGTAAAATTGTGCCTGATCATTATGCTGAACTGGTTACAATTCCCAGACATGTCATAAATATTCTGTCTATTTATTCAGTTCGTCCTTCCCGATTGTTACCGGCATTTCTTGCAAAATAATGACACACTGTTTTCTTCGTCCAGAGCTTCCGTATGGCTGGGAGGAAATTGATGACCCACAATATGGCACGTACTACGTTGAGTAAGTGTAATTAATCCTCTGTTTTGAAATTTTTTTTTTTTTTTTTTGGCTTGTTCTTTTTTGTTGTTTAGATCCTATTATACCCAGATGTACATAAAGGATGAGAGCACGTGCAATGATTTTACTGCTTTGTGTTTATGAAGAGCAAATTGGCAAGAATCTGTTCTGTCTAAAAGTAAAACAAATGGCTGTAGCGTCATCTTGGGTGAGAAAACGTTGAGTTATGTAACATGCAGAGAGGAAGCATTTACCTGAAAGCGTTTGATAAGGATTTTCCTCTTATTTATCAGTGGGTGGCAAAGTGAAACTCTGTGCTGTGGCCTGCCTGTAAGCACAACATTGATTGGACTCTCACTGTGTTATGTGTCAGTCAATTTATGTACATGGAGCAATACTTGGAGAGTATATTATTCCATGATGGTTGTATGTGTGTTATATGTTTTTGCACTCAGCATCACAGTTGGAAATGAGTGAAGAAGCCATTGAGTTTAGCATTTCATTAACAACGGAGGTAAAGGGAATGGGGAGATTCTTAACCAGAACACATTCAAACAGCAGAATGAGGGCTGAAGGAAGAGCCTGTTCGCTGCTGTGATGAAACGGAAGGGAAAAGCTCGTGTTGTTTTATTGCTCAGGCAGCAGATGAAAACCTTCAAGGTAGAAATGACAAGAGGAAGAAACTTGCAGTGTTTGGACATGGAAAGTCAATGTCATATTGATGGAGCTTGTAGCTGCCAGTGTTTAGTTTGAAATGAGTTCCCTTTGAAACAATGATCCTGGTTTGTATGCCAGGAGGGGAACAAGCTGTTTACCTTCTTGTTGAGGAACAGGATGTTTCTCACAGTCTGAGCTTCATTTCCTGGAATATTAGGTGGCTAAAAGCCATTCCACAGAAAACAATGTGATACAGTCCAGTCGTTTTCTACATGTGTTCCGTTTGTAAAAGGTGGCGGTGTTGCTTCAGCATCCCTCCACAAGAAACTGATGCAAATGGTTGAGAGTCATTCATCACTTAAAACTGAACATGTTTGTTTCAGCCACATCAATCAGAGGACCCAGTTTGAGAACCCAGTTCTGGAGGCAAAGAAGAAGCTAAGCAAAGATACTGCTTCGATTCAGCAAGCTGCAACTGCATCTTCTCAAGGTAACAACATCAGATATGTTCATCTTGTTACATTTTTTATTTTCTATACCTACAGAAACTGGAAAATTTATTTCAGAAATTCAGTTCAAAAAGTAAAACTCAAATTCAGTAATATGTTTCACTCTGAATTTGAGTGAAACAAAATGCTAGCTTTGATATGGTTTTCAGCTAAAGAAAATCAAAAATTCAGTTTTTCAGAAAATCTTAATATTACACAAAAACAATACAATTTGTTTTTAACACATAAATGATTTATTATATCAAACCAAGACAGGCAGTCACTGTCATGCTCTACAAGAAGGGTGCATCACACCATTTCATGGCTAAAAAATAATTATATGATGTGCTACAAGCATATTATTGTATAGTTGAGTGGAAGGAAAAAGTGTTGTAGAAAAATGTGCACAGTCTACAGTGATAGCTGCGCCATTGTTAAGCAAGTCACACTCAGGAATTTGGGGGAGATTAGGTGAAGTATGAGCTGCAACTGCAGCCTGTTCTACATCTTCCATATGCATGTATTCTGGACATGGGCTGTGCTGTTCCATTTCCTGTGTTAAACTGCTCCTAAATCAGAGACTACATCAGAATCAGGTCTCCCTTGACTTAATCAACAGAGAAATGGAGTAGAGTAATGAGGAAAATGATAGATGGCAGAGCCAACAATGCAGACAGTGTTTCTGTTAAAACAGTCTGGGATTCCATAATGACTTAGCAGAGCTGCAGGATGATTGCCTCTCTGGTATGTTACATCCCATAGGAGCAGAAATATGGAAAAGTGCATTTGGGTAGAAACATGTTCCACATCTACATTAAAAAAGAAAACATTGTTGTTCCAACCTATAAAATGCACCACTGTCTGAGACGGGCACATATTCACTGAAATGACAGTTTTAGTTTCTTTCTCAGCAACGAAAGTTGAAGGAACATACTATGTCAGAGCCAAAATATGGCCTAATCATTACTTTAAGTAATTACTAGAAAATAATAAGATATATACTAAGTTTTGTCATAGCAACGTTTTAAAATAAGATTAAAAATACCTAAACTGTAATGTTACCCATCTACACCATAAAACGACTTGGAGCTTGCTGCATACATTCCCTATGTAATTTAGTCACTAAAAATTGTTTTTCACTTTGCTTGTTTACAGACTAAGTGCTCCACATCACTCTGCTCATAATAAATGATGGCAGTAAAGACATTGTTGTTCAGTTCATTAACATGAATTTTACATTAATTCCCAGTTGGGTTTTGAGCTTGTTCCAGTTTCTTGTCTGCATGTCTGTCAGCAGACGTACTTTAAAAAGCAACAGATAGACTTATTTGGATATTTCCAGAGGTGGAGCGTGACACAAATTAAGGAGGATTACGTTTTGATGCGACTTTAACGCCATGAGGTTTTTTTGTTTAGATTTGGCATGAGCTGGTATTAATAGGCAGTCTCCAGCTGCTGTCTTCCCTGTTGCAGTAAACAAAATTCAGCAACACTGTCGTATCATTATTCCATAACTGCATCTTCTGTCATCACTTTGTAGCTCATTACCTTTAGCCTGTATTTAACAGTGGCTGGGAAGTATATTCCCAACCTGCGAATATACTTCCCAGGCTGGAATACTATGAAGGCTTCCCTCTCTTAAGCATCTGCAACAAATAAACCACAGCAATATACTTTAAACATTTGAAAAAAAATTGTAGAGCCTGAAGCAGATGATCTCTTAGATTTTTCTGTTGTGAGAACTTGCTGTAATGCTGCACTTCCCACCCCTCCTCCCACATTGAGATAATCTGGAAATTAAATAAATGCTTCTTTAAGCTTTAATATTTTTTTTTCCAAAGTTCGTCCTTTCATTTCTACAGTAGAACAGGGTGTGACAACATTCTGTAAAAGTATTACAAGATATTGCACTTTTGTAATGTACCTGTTAAGCCTTGGCAACACCTTCAGGTTTTTAAGACTTGCACATTCATGTCTACTTATAATTAGTTCAGCACAAGTTCTAACGTGCACGACCATTGTCTGTCTTTTTTTTTTTTTTATAAATCTGGAAAATCCTGTTAAACTTGACTCATCTAAGCTGACCAGACTACTTCATGCAGTTTTTTATGAGCGTTCTTTATGAATAAACATAACCTTCTTTTTTAACTCTACTGTTTCAATAAGTCAAAAATAATTTACTGATTAATAATTTTGGTGTCATTATGGTTATTTTTCACTCCTTTCCCTTTTCTGTTTTCACTTTGATCATTGTGGATTCTGGAATTAGCTTAATTTATTAAAATATGAAAGCAGTTTGATTTACTCTGCTTGCTCTGTGTGCCAGCCTGCTTTGATGAATATACTTCCCAGAAACAATGGAGAGAGAATCATCACTTCAGCCATCAGGAAACGTCATATATGAACAACATTTTTAGTTTTTAGTCATTTTTTTGTAAGGCCTCCAGTTATGACACTTCTACTTTTTTTTTTTTCTTGCCTGATAAACATAACAAAACCTTTCCGTTACAATAGACATGTTATGGAAGATCAAGCTGCTGATCAGTATTAAGTGAGACGTGCTCTTAGTGCTGGCAGGGCTTCAGGGCCGTAAAAGAAGGAATGCAAGGGGAGGAGGCTGCCTTTTAGCGGTGCATGTGTCAACAGCTGGTGGAACATCCCGTTAAAGAGGCCAAGCATAATCAGGCGTCTCTCTGCTCAGGTGTGTTGGGACTGAGTAAACGCCATCTCACTGCTGATTACTGATTACACAACCTGCTGAGCTTTCAGACGGTTCCTATGATCAAACCAAGACATCGGCAGTCGGCGGTTACACCTAAGGCAACAACACACACCAAGAAACTTTTCTCCTTGTTTTTTTTTTTTTTTTCTTCTTTTTAAAGTATAGGTTTGTTTACATACGTGACACCCAATGGCTGACAGCTGGTTAATATCGATACACTTTCTATGTAAAATGTACAGCATCATTATGGCGGAGTGCACAAAAACGCTTTGAAGAACAATAATTGGAAAATGCTAGTAAGCAGACCAGAAAACAAATCATTTTCAATTTCTGAAATGGATTTTATTTTATTATATTGTAACAAAAAAGAGTGGAATTGCAGAACTTACTGATGATTTGGTTGGCTGTGTTTCAGTTAATAAAGCAAATAAAAATCCCTATAGATCAGCAACTTCTGACATTATCAGAGTAACCCATCTGGAGCAGCCATGCCACATTCAAAGTGGCCTAAATCTTTTTTTTTTTTTTCTGGTGCTTGGTTTGAACTTCAGCAAATCTTCACATCTAGATGTCTAAATGCATTGAATTCCTGCAGTGTGATTGACTGATTCACCATGTGATAACAAGCAATTGAATAAGTGTTCCTAATAAAGTTGTCGGTGGATATTTTCTCACATATGATAAAGAAAGATGGAGGTTTACTCCCCTGCCTTCTCACATGTAAGCAGTCAGACCGCGTGGCTGCTTGACAAGGTGGAAATACTGTTTTGTTTGTCTTCTGTTTACAATCTCCATATTTCAGCCAAGAGACTTTCTGTGAACCATCCTACTCGAGTCCAGGCTTGCACCACTCACACTCACTTCCTTCTTCTGTCTCCTTCTCTGTCACCCTTCTTTACATCTGCCTTTTTTTGTTCATACAAATATGTCCTTTCAAAAATATATTTCAGGACTCCTTGCGAGAAGTGATAAAAAGAGTTCATCAAGCCATTTCAATATAATTATGTCAATAAGCTTTGCATGATCCGCATAACAGCAGCGGACATCTGGAGTCCTCAATGGCTGTTATAATTTACACTTGCAGTTGTCGGCCCCGGATGTTTTTAGCCTGGTGAACCATACGAGAATTTGAGAGTGTCTGCATTTAAATTGCTCTCACACTCTGAAAGTTATGGAGTATTTATAAAAGCTGAGGGAAGTGAGAGGGAGGTGTGGAGTTGTTATTTAGACCAGCCAGAACAGGAAGTTGGGAACTAAATGTGGAAAAGCTTGTACTAATTTGAAGCAAGTTCAGGACAGGGAAACAGATATACCCAAACCAAGCAACACAAATATGGAGCTATCACCTCCATCTTGGTAGCAGTTGAAGCATATATTCTGAAATTTAACTTAAATCACAAATTTGTGGGGTCCTCCAATTTTCATAGAGATTTTTTGGTCCACCAATAGTAGGGAACCTAAAAATGTAATGGATTCTCTTGTTTGTCTGACATTTAAAGCAAGGTATGACGCAGGTTTATTCAAGTTAATGCTTCAGGCTTGTAGTCTTTGTATTCGTGACATGTATATACAAGCTTACATGTTCAGTAGGAGTGATGGGGCTTAGGAGAGACTAATGCTGGCTTTGTTAAAGGAAGGAGGAGTGACATATTATCCTTTAATGTTTGTCCACGAATATGTAAACTACCTGAGACATTGGTCTTAGAAGAAAGCTTTAGATAGTATTATTGCATTTTTAAATTCATTTAATTTTGTTTTTGTATTTATTGTTAGCTAATTTAGAATTTTCTAAAGTATTTATTCCCACTGAATGTTTCACATGGTGCTTTGCACATTACACATTATATGTTAAAACCACAAACTTCCATGTATTTTATTTTGATTTATAAGTACCCACACAAAGCAATTCATAATTTTGAGGTGGACACCTTTTATGTTCAATAAAAGGTGTAGCATGCATATGTTTCCAGTCCTTTTCTTTGATATTCCTAAGATGTGAGTGCAACCACTTGCCTCAGACGTCACCAGTTAATCTCCTTGAGTACATCTCAAGGAGATAGCTGTAATTGAATGCCATGTACGTATGATATCACATACACAATACATGAAATTTAATCTCAGTATAGAAAAGCTGTTGTGTGAAGGACCCAGGCACATTAATGGTCACTCTGGTAGAGTTTCCATTTCTCCGTTTTACATTACCAGCTCATATGGTAGAATCTGTTGACATAACAATTATTACTAGTGCATCCCACAAATCCGGTCTGGCCTAATTAGACTGAATTTACATTTCGATCACCATACAAAACACTGTGAGGCAACTGGTTGTAAGAAATACACATAGAGCTAAATAAATAGCAATTTTGGAATGAAACCTGTATGAAACGGCAATAATATTGAAGCTGAGACAGGAGGTTCACCTTCCATCATGACTTTGATACTAAAAATACATCAATGACTAAAATGAAATGGCTTAAATCAAAGCATATTCATGTGTTAAAATATCCCAGTCAAAGTTCAGCACAAAATTCACTTGTGAATCAAGATGTGTCCGGATTTGAAAATGTCTCTTCTTTATCTAGTGTGAATGAGGTTGAACTGATTTGCAAAGAAGAAATTTTAAAATGTCAGTCTGTAGAGGTGCAGAGCTGGAAAAGACATAACTCAAAAGGCTTGCAGGTGTAATAAAAGCAAAAGGGGTTTTGAGTCACAGCAGCTGAATACAAATGTACACTGGACTATTGACGGTTTTATTTATAAAAAGAAATGGAAAACCATGTATCATTTTTCTTCCACTAGATAATTATGTGCTTTTCTGTGTTGGACTGTCATATAAACCCACCAGAATACTTTGAAGTTTGTGGTTGTAACATGACAGAGGAAGTTCAATGTGGATGAATTTTGTTCCCAGACACTGTATCTGACATCTTCAACACTGTCTTTTACTCCAGAATGCAGCTGGACAACGATTTTTTTCTCTGGGTTCCTTTACTGTTTTACTGTTTTTGAGCAACAGCAATAATGCACCAAGGCTGCAGACCACAAGCCAGAGAAAGAAAAAATGTGTCCATGATCTAAAGTGCTGATACTACAGTACTGCTAAATACGGAAGATGATCAGCTTAGTGCAACCCTGAGAGTTGGATGTGTAATGTATTGCTTATGCCACAGCAGAGCTGCTGGTTCTTATTGATGTCGCTGCTGACCTTTACGTGTTCCTTACTCAACTTATATAAACCCTGCAATCACAACAGTCTCAGAGCTTTACTTTTCCTCAGTCATTTATTAAATAGAGCAGGGGATAAAAGGACAATACGCTAAATTAGATAGTGTCAGAGGTACTGTATGCATGTTCTGCTCTATAGTTTTATAATGAAAGGAGGCAAGTAAATTAGCTTCAAAAGCTATAATTTTATCACTTCATCTGTGTGTGGGCCTCTTTCTCAACAGGGCCACACAAAAAACGTTTTGATGGGTTTGTTGTGCTTAAACATACATCATGTCTATTATTTGGATAATGACTGATTAAAGTGTTGATTTTGTTGCCACACAGTGTGTATAATTAAGATTGAGCACACATGGTTGGATTTCGCAGTCATTCAAAAGGAATGTCAATATTTTCATATTTTGGTCTGCACAGTGTAACTGATGTGTTGCACTGTGCAGAGGTTGCAGTTCTTCACACTTTCTTTTTGCTGTGCATCATTTCTTGCACTTAAAAATGCGTCACCAACTGTTTTACATGTGCAATTTGTACACAGGTAAGGGAAGTATGCTTGGATTTACAGCAGACCCCAGCCAGCTGAAGGGGGAGATGTACCACACAGCTCTGAAGAAAAGCTCCCAGGGCTTTGGATTTACTATCATCGGAGGCGACCGTACAGATGAGTTTCTGCAGGTGAAAAATGTTCTCAGCGATGGCCCTGCTGCCCAGGACAACAAGATGGGCTCTGGTGAGCAAACCCAGCAAAAAGATGCACATTAAAATCTCATGATAAGTCATGAAGAAATGAAGTCATCTAAACGAATTGTAAAACAAATATAAAACATTTAAAAGTCTGGAACTGATTGCAAACCAATTAATAAGGCTTTAGGATTTCATCAAATTAGCGCCATTCTCCATAAATGGAGCAAATAGGGAACACTGGTGTACTTTTCTAGGAGTGGCTAGCCTGACAAAATTACGCCAAGAGTGTGTTCACAACATATGAAGGAGGTCACAAAATAACCCAAAACAACACCTAATGCATTGCAGCCCTCACTTGTCTTCACGTAAAGATTTCATGTTTTGGTAATTGTAAAGAGACTGGTAAAAAAAAAAGCTTTAAGGAAAATATTATTTAGATTGATTAGACTAAAATGGAACATTCTGTGCTTCTTGTCATATCTGATGTAAAACAGCAGCATTTTAAGAAAAATACCAACAGTCAAAAGTGGAGGTGGTGGTGTGCCTGGTTGGAGCTGCTTTGCTTCTTGACCTGTATGAATTGCAGTAATGGATACAACTATTAAGTCTGCATTCTTAAAGTCCAGAAGGAAAATGTCCGGTCATCATTGTGACTTTACCTGAAGAGCAAAAACCTGATGCTTTTGGAGTGACCTAGTCAAAGTTTTCACTTTAAATCGAATTGTGATAATGTACAGTACTTCAAATGTTCAAATGGTACATTTGAAGTGCAGTACATTTGACTGCCAAATAGGTAAGTCAAGCTTAAGGATCCTCCTATATGAATTAATTGCTATATTATCCAAAGAAATATGGGCCAAAATGATTATTATTTCTTTTAAATTCTTGGTTGTCTTAAATGCTTTTAGCAGTTGTTTTGATGATCCCTTTCAAAAAGCTGCTTAAAAATCTGGAATTTAGATTTTTTTTTTTTAAATATTGTATGAAAACAATTTTATTGAATTAGTTTTACTTCTTTCATATTTCTTTAAGCCAACCCTGTCCCATGGGTTCAGTAGTGCAATAAAAAAAACAGTAATTTGTCTGTCAAACACATAGGGACTATATCAGCAGTTATTCTAACTTTGGTTCCTGTGACACCAGGAGCTGTCAGTCTGGTAAGGTGTGTGTGTGTTCATTTGAATAGTATTATGTGACAGAAATCTATTTCTTTCACAGCTCTTTTCATTTACACTGGAATACTGCTCGGGTGAGCAATGTAGTAAGCGTGGGTGGGATAAAAATGAGTGAATGAGATAAAAAAGAAATTAAAGCAGTAAAGGGAGTTGCCGAAATGGGAAAAAGGTAAGAGATGAGGAGATTTGGGAACCACATATCTGACACAGAAAATGCAAAGTGTTTTTCAAAATGATGTGGAGAAGTAATTCCTAGATGGAACATGAGGGAAAAAAAAAGTATTTCTTTTAATTGTTTTCTTTTTTTCATTTGTCACAGGGGATGTGATTGTTGAAATTAACGGGACATGTGTTCTGGGAAAGACCCATCCAGAGGTGGTGCAGATGTTCCAGTCCATCCCCATCAACCAATACGTAGACATGGTTCTTTGTCGCGGGTACCCTCTGCCTCCGGATGTAGACCTGAACAACGACGACCCCCTTCCTCCTCCACCCCCTCCACCAGCTACTCAGCCACAGCAGCCTCTCCACGGTGGGGAGGTGGTGACAGCTGTGCCGCTCATTAACGGACAACCACTGCTAGTCAAAGGCGACGTCCTGCATGGCTCTTCACAGGAACTCCACTATGTTACCACCGACGCAAGCGGTCGGCCTGTTGTAGCTGCCTTGCCCAACGGGCGACAGCCCGACCAGGGAGAGGGGGCCACAGGAATGCTGCAACCAGAGTTGGTGAGCGTACCACTGGTGAAGGGGCCTGGAGGATTTGGGTTTGCCATTGCTGACTGTCCTCTGGGCCAGAAGGTGAAAATGATTCTGGATGCCCAGTGGTGCCGTGGGCTGCAAAAAGGAGACGTAATCAAGGAGATCAACAGGCAAAATGTTCAAAGTCTTAGTCATGCCAAAGTGGTGGACATCCTGAAAGACTTTCCTGTGGGCAGTGAGGTCAGCGTGCTGGTACTGAGAGGAGGTGAGAGACTAAAGTGTTCATATGTTTCTGTATCTGATCTGCCTATCTGAATGTTTAGGTAGTATACTGTACAGAAATTTTGAGTCATTCCTCATTTATTACAATGTTGCTTCCAGGCAGTTAGACCTTCCTTTAATCTTTTAAAGTGATCCTGAGAAACAACCTGAACAGAATTTAACTTGTTTTAATTCAGTCCATTACCTGACCTCTTCTTATAAAAAAAAGACTTTATGTGTTTTTTATGACCTAGTGCTTCTTATTTTATTCTCCACTTCTCCAATTTCCTCATTTCACAGACAAATAAAGTGTGTATGTATTTCATGGTCAACTGTTCACAGAGTGGACATCAAATGGGTGAATGCTTCTGAGCTCAAAGAAAAACCTCTATCAAGTGTATTGGTGTGGTTAACGTACTGCCCAATATAAACAATTGTGCTAAAAGTAATAGCATTGTGTTTACAAAAGTCAGTAAAGGTCAAATGTCTTGCAATGGCCCTGAACCAACATTTAGTTGTATAACCCAAGTTTCTATGTGCACAGATTAAATCAACTTGTGGCACCATTCTTCTGTTTTTCTTGGTTTTCCCTGAGAAACCTGTTTGTCTTTTTGAAACACATTTTAACGCATTGCTGCCTCTTTGTGTATTTTAATGTATTCTTTCATATGACCCCTCACATGTAATAAACAGGCCTGACACCGTAGTGTAAGAAAAATCTTCATACCATGATGCTTGAAAAACGATGCTTCACAGTGTGCTGTGGCCTGGATTTTAGTTTCAGCAGGGAACAAAATGATGTGCTTTTTCTCTTTGTGCTCTGTGGCAAAATTTAACCTCCACTTTATCTAATTTTTAAATGAGACTCTCAGAGGTCTTCTTGCCAACAGCTTGGTCTTCACACTGACATTATCTAATTTTTGGCGTGCTCACAGGTTACTGTGAGCACTCCAACACTCACAGTGTTGGTTGGTTTTGGATTATTGTCTAAAACAACCAAATTATTTCTGATTCTTGAGTGGAAAAGCACAAAAACCAGCATGTATAAAACATTTACTCTCTTGTTCTAAAATGGGGGTCACTAGAAACCTTAGAAACACTCGACAGGTGTTCCTTAAGTGAGTGAGCTCCACATTACCATCATTTTGAACCCGCCTCTTTCTTTTGGTGATTCAGTTATGCATAATCAGTAGCATACACGTCTGTTGGTATGCTATCACTTACTAGTATACTAGTAAATTATTTACGGAATTCTAAATTCTAATCTTTACAAGAAATCATGACTGATCGGATTAAAGATGTTGGATTGCTGCTATTCTGAACACAGATGTCTCTGTGTTTCTGTGTTGTTTTCACCACCTTTGTGCCTTCATTTTTTTTTCTCCTCTCATAATTTTGATCTAATATAATTTGTTGATATTGTTGATATACTTCTACAGTGCTGCTTGGAGGTGAGGTCAGAGTGCTGATACTAATGGGAGGTGAGGTGGTGTTGTGGCTAGTTTAGGGGCACTGAGTGATAACACATTTTTACACTGTAATAGTGTGCCACTGTGTCTGCAGTGTGTTTCAAAGCTTCCACTGGAGAGGCTGCATCCTCTTCTTGCTAAATATTTCCAACTTCTCCACTGTGACTACTGCAGGCGCAGTTTAAAGCCAGTTCCTAAGAGTTTTGTTTCTTACCACCTCTTGCATATCCCAAGTACTTCTCCAATATTCATCCTCTGCACCTCGACTCAATCTGCCTGTGTTTATGACAACTTGTAAAGGGGCTAAATGCCTCTGTTACAAGTCTGAGAGAGGGAATTACATAAGTGTGGGGATGCGCTTGATTCCACATAGTTGAGGGAGGAGGGAAGGCACCCTTCAAATGTCTCCTACATCTTTCCGTGGCCGCCTAAGGGACTCACTGCGCGAGTCGGTGAACCCCAGATTGGCTTTGATCATCAACAGAGCGCAGGGGATTTCTGCATGCCTCTTTATCTGTGGCCTCTAAAAGATCCATGGCTAAACTGCTAAGGAGGGGAGGTCCTCTGGGTCTTTCTTGCCCCAAGCCACGCCTGAGCCGTCTTCCCTCATTGC
Source organism: Poecilia latipinna (assembly GCF_001443285.1). Taxonomy (NCBI): domain Eukaryota; kingdom Metazoa; phylum Chordata; class Actinopteri; order Cyprinodontiformes; family Poeciliidae; genus Poecilia; species Poecilia latipinna. Next base: position 195,134 of record NW_015112818.1, read on the forward strand.
CCAAACACCCATGCTACTTGCACTAACTGCTGTGCCACCACCATCATGTCCTGTTCCACTGCATGAATCCCACTGTTGAAGTATATATGGGCTTGGCTTCACCCAGCCTGCTAAACTGTACAGCTAATGTCCTCTTTAACACTCATTAGACAATGGCCTGTAGCTTAGAGGTGGCTCACAATTGGACAGTGTCTTTATTATTGGTGAGTTTCGCTGAAGACAAAAAGATCAGGCAGTTGGGTGGAGATAAAAGCAGGGTGCAGTAGGGTGTGTTCTGGGTGTGCAGCAAACGTTGCATTGTCAGATTTTGATGAGAATGATGTTGGATGAGGGATTTTTACAGTGTTGCATAAAAATATCTTCTTCTATACAGTGCATCAGGCTCCATTAACCTCAGATGAGGCCAAGTTTTCACTCTTGCCCCGAGGGCTGCAAGTTTCAGAGGAGTATCTGTTAATTCAATTAATGCAGAGAGTTGAGGAGGATGGGAGACGGGAGCGGGGCTGTGCGAGATGGTCTATAGGGAACTATCTGAGTGCATTAGATGAAACATGTGGGTGTACTGTAAAGCAGAAAGAAGAATTATCAGCTGTGGAATTATATGCATGAAACACGAAAACCTTTACCTGCTTTCTCAGCTCCACGGTTGGGGTGCAGTATGTACTCAGCTCAGAATGTGATGAATCAACACTATATGCCATACATATCTTTAATGTCATGGATGGCTAAATATTCGCTAATGGAGCATTCTTTAGCGAGCACACCTCTTGAGTTTTGAGTAGCTCACTGGTTTATTTTTACACTTCCTGCCACCATCTCTTAGTCAGAGAGACAGTGCCATCTGCTGGAGCTTTGGTGTGAATTGTTGTTCCAAATATGAACATAATTAATTCAAACTCTTCTTTTTGTCTGTCTTTTTGCTACTACAGGTCAGACATCCCCTGTAAAGACTCTGAAGCCTGTGAGTAAAAATGCATTATTCCCTCTTTCTTACCCATTGTTTCCCCATGGAGACATATCCTTCAATTTGATTTCAAAACATTTTGTCCTTCAGCTTAACCACTAAGCCTCTGTTGCGTCAAATTAAATGATAGCAATAAATTTGAATATTGATTATCTCTCAGCCCACATTCTTTTGTTTGTTCTCAAAAACAGTCTTAATTACCTCCGTTCGCTATTCATGTGCTTTGGGCTATTGTCTGGGGACTGCAGTGGTAATGAGGATTGGATGAGCCTCTTTAGATTTGGCAGTATTATTAATACAACAGTTTTAGATAAAGAGGGTGCCCTTTTCATGCGGAGAAGGCCTATCGCAGCCTTGGGGAAATCTTTACTTTCTCTCTTGGATTTTATATTACGCTCAGAACCCAGTGTCTAACCCTCAAAACAATAGAAGAAATATGGAGGTAAAACTGGTGTATGATATTAAAAGTGACCTTTCCAGCTTTTGTTATCTAACACTGTTTGATGCCCAGACACTTGTCAAAGATAATGAGGTGCTCAAACTTTCATTAAAAGTTTGTGATATAATAAAATTCAACAATACAACAAAAAGTTACACACAAAGCTTGTCCTTTAGTGTAATAATTAATCATAAAACAGCATGTGGTCATGATGCCTCCTGTGTATGTCATCAGAGACAGGAAATGACAGCAAGCACAGAAACCTTGGACACCATCGCAGACGCAACCCCCCAGGCCTTGCCGTACCACTCCAACACGAGCACCCTACGTTCATCCGACTCGCCCAAGAGAGATGCCACAGAGATGTACCTGAAGTCCAAAGCCCTGCTGGAGAGCAGGCGTGAGTGTTGACTGATATAAGCTGCTTTTCAATCGTCTGTTTTGTCATACTTTCCGCTGTGATCCTACACTGAAACTAAGTGATAGTGAAATTCTTCCCATTCACAGAGCCTCACACCAAAGACATAGATGTTTTTCTGAAGAGAGACATTGAAACAGGCTTCGGCTTCCGGGTTCTGGGAGGAGAAGGCCCACAACAGCCAGTAAGTTTTAAATCCAGCTTACTTTGAAAAAAAAAATATGGAAAGCTGTTAAAAAATATGTACATCTCCAGACTTCTGTTTTCCTTAAGTTATGTCATTGTTTGAATTGTAAGAATTAACTAATTCAAAACAAATATAGTACTTTTAATCATGGTTAGAGTCTTGGTGACATTATTTATGTGTTCCCTATGCTATATTTCCTACTCTCTGCTGAGGGGGGAGCATTGGAAAGAGTGGCAGACTCTTAAAGAGGCAAAGGCCAATTTCAAGGCAAAATCAAATTTCCTCTCAGTTATGTGTGATATATACAGCATTTTTTAACATCTTTTTTTTTTTTTACTGTGCTATAAAATGTCACTATGTGCCTGAAAAATACCTAACAGCCTTCCTTTATCTGTTCAAAAGACCTTGCTCTACAATCACCAGGCATAACATTGTGGCAGATGAGGCTCTGATTATGTCTTCATTGAGGAAGCTGTTTCTGTAGTAGCTGAGTTATATTAGAGAGCAAATGTACTCAAAGCTGTTATGTTAGAAACATTAAAAATGGACAAGTTTATAGACTATAGCAACTTTGACCAGTGCCATATTGTGATGGGTAGATGACTTCTAAAAAACTGCTTTTATTTTGTGGTGTTTCTGGTTTGTACTGTGTGGTCCAGTCCAACAGGATTTGTTGCTCAAACAGCTGAAGAACTTAATGTTGTTTCTGATAGGGAGGTGTGAAGGTACTTAGTGCATCATCGTTTATTGTGTATAGGACCACTATTTACCATTAAAAGAGAGCATGAGAACCAGAACCAGACCATGTGGAGCAATGGAAGAATGCAGCCTTGTCTCATGAGTTTTACTTTTTTTTACATCGCATTGATGGCTGAGTGCAGTTCCCAGACAACTGTGGCCTCTTTTAGCAGGATAATGCATTTTTCCACAAAGCAAAAAGATCTCAACTCAGTCAAATCGAATTGATGGAATTGAGATCTTTATGCTTCTCATAAAGAATGAATGGAGGTTCCATAATGTAACTTACAGCATTTAAAAGATCTTAGTCCAGGAACTGCAGCACAGCTGAAGGGGTCTGTTGGACAACATACCTCAACAGGCCAGGCCTGGTTTGCCATCAAAAGGCCTCAATGCATTAAACAGGTGGCCATAATGTTATACCTGACCAGTGCTTGTATCTCTCTCAAATTCAAAGCTCTGTAGTCAAGTTGGTTTGCAAGACTATGTCCATTATGCTGGAGCTTCATGCATTTCACAGTTACATTTTCTGAAACTAGAAAAAAAATGCTTATGAATAAAACACTAATGTAATTATCTTAAATTTGAACAGATCACATTTTTCATAAGAAAACATTCTTTCATGACTGAAAATGTGATTTTAATTGATCTTGAAAGTATACAGGGCATCAGAAAATCCATAAAAAACATCCAAATATGGATTTCAACATTCATAAAAAAACTTTTAAAAAGAGCTTTAAAAATACAAATAGAGTAGAACACTATACTATTTTTCATTTAACATGATGGAGTCAATAAATACTGTCAGCAACTGCTATTGCCCTTTATCTCCATACATTTTAATACATTTGTACATCAGCCTTATTTTTTCTCAGTTATTGTATCATGTTGTTGTGATAATTATAATTATAAAGAAGACAGAATTTATCATACCACTCACTCATAATTTGCATTTTATCTCTTCGAGCTCTGAAGTCACTTAAGTCTTGGTCTTTAAGAAAATGTGGATTCTGAATTGTACATTTGTAGGAAAGCATTCTTTATCTGATTTTAAGAGTTAAACAAGATGCATCTTGTGCACTGAAATCAAATTCTGACAAAGTGGCAGTGCTAGCTGTTGTCTCATAGCTTTTACAGCTGCAACATTTTCTGCCTTCCCATTAGCTCCTTCCTAACCCAACATCAGAATGTGTTTCCCCAGGTTTACATCGGGGCCATCGTGCCCAGCGGAGCTGCAGAGAAGGACGGTCGCCTCAGAGCAGGAGATGAGCTCATTGGCATCGACGGAGTGATGGTCAAAGGACGGTCTCACAAGCAAGTTTTGGACCTGATGACCAATGCAGCCCGTAACGGTCAGGTCATGCTGACTGTTCGTCGGAAGGTCATCTACAGAGGTTAGTATAAAGGCACAAATTTATTTGAGAGGTCATATCAAAAATTGCATCAACATCATCATGATTTGGCTTTTACCTTGACTTTCTTTCTTATTCAACATTCCCTACAGTACTAAATCTTGTAAAATAGAACCAAAAACATTCTAAAACATTTTTTGCATAAAATACAAATGCAGTAAAATCTGTTTTATTTCAAATCAGAAGCAACAGACGAAGATATTCAGGAAATGACTCCTGTGCTGGTGAACGGTTCTCCAAAGCTACCTCGCCTGCCAATGCCTAGCGCTCTGGACCACGAGTCTTTTGATATCACACTTCACCGCAAAGAGAACGAGGGCTTTGGCTTTGTTATCCTCACATCAAAGAGCAAACCCCCATATGGTGGTGAGGATCAAACATCAAACATTGTTTTTTTAGAGAAATCTATTGAAATCTGAAACCTGGATGTTTACATAAATAAGTTTTATAAATGTAGAACTTGTAAGTATCAATGTGAATCAAAAATATCGTTATATACTAGATAAATCTTATGTGTCTACCTGAGTTGAATCTGAATGTCTCATTACTTTTCATATCCGTCATTTCAGTTATCCCTCACAAAATTGGACGTATCATTGAAGGCAGTCCGACTGACCGCTGCGGCCTGCTCCACGTTGGGGATCGTATCTCGGCAGTCAATGGCCGCTCCATCATTGAGCTCTCTCACAATGACATTGTTCAGCTTATCAAGGAGGCTGGCACTGTCGTCACTCTCACTGTGGTTCCTGAAGACGGTGAATATCTTTTTAAGCACAGAAAAGAAAAAAAAACAAAACTAATAATAATCCCTGCCTTTTGTTATCACAATGTTAAAGTTGGTTCCTTAATATTAACATTTGGAAGTGAGAAATTAGTTATTGCAGGTTTATATGTTAATTAAGGTAATCAAGCTTTGACCTAATCAGAATATTTAAATACATTAACATTGTATTCTAAGGTTATTTCAAACTCCATGTAATACTAAAGTACAGTAAAAAGAAAATGACCTGGAGTCTATGTCATCTTGGAATAATGACTCCAATGACTTTTCATGTATTCTTTTTGCTACATGAAAAGGATGTAGCGAAATAAAATCAAATGTTGGAACTAAGATTGCACTTTTGTATTTAAATCCTCAATTTAAATCTGATGTCAGCAACGTGGCTTTAAAAAGATAATGTTAACAACAACACTCAAGCAACACTGTGGACGTGTTGTGGAACTGAAAATAGTTTTAATGGTTGTTCTTGGCTGATGTAATTTTTTTTATAACCCTAAGTGGAGATTTGTTTTTTTATTGACATCTTTATTTAATAAGGAGCTGAATATTTACAGCAGATCAAAGAAATCTGTGGCATGCAGTTATTCAGGACGTTTACGATGCCGATGCTGTTGTAATACTTTTGGAATTTTATTTGTGTTGTTGAAACATGGATGGGTTTTTGAAAGAAAGATCTTGTTTAGATGTGAGAAGTTATTTTAAAACATTAAACATTAAAAATAATGGTGCCTTCAGATGTCCAACATAGGCAGGTGATGGACACTGAATGGATGCTCGTTATGCAGCGCTTTGCTAATCTCGCCCTACACTCAAAAGGCTTTTTCATTAGAAGCTTCATTCAACCATTCACACACAACCTTTTACACTGATTTGCAGAATAGGAGCGATGTGAGTGGCTAGCATTTTGCCCAAGGACCTTTCAGTATCTGGTGCGGAAGGCTGCAGTAATACTGACTACAGACCAGTCATTCATAGCATCATTCCATCAAAGCTGCTGATAAATGTACTTTTAACTCTAATTTTCAAGTTCTTAATTTCATTTTACATTTAACTTTGTGACATGACATTTTTTTTGCACAATTCAATCTAGCTGCTCAAATATATTGCCCTGAAATAATTTCAACTTGCATGCAGCTTTTATAGACTTAGTTTGCTTTTTTCTAACTGGCAACATGTAGTTTTTAGTCTTTGGTTGATATGAATATAAATTAAACCTCTGCAACTAAAGTCATTAATTTTCATGCTGGAAATGACTTTTTTTTTTAGCTTTTCTAATTATTAGGCACTAATCAGTATGATACTAATTTATTTCAGAATATAAGGGCCCTCCATCGGGAGCAAGTTCAGCTAAACAGAGTCCAGCTCTTCAACACAGGCCCATTGGACAAAGGTCAGCTCTTCATGATGAACGGTAAGATACAGAAGGAAAGATAAGAAAGAAAAAAACTCACAAAATATCCTATTGCAGCAAAAGTTGTTATTCGCTGTTCATGCAAAGATGACTGTCCAGTTATGAATAGTAATAAAACAGAAAAGAACTTTACTTTTGTTCAATAAAAATACATACATTTGAGGTTTTATAATTTCACTGAAATACTGTTACAATAACCTGTGAGATATTAATCTGAAAAAACCCCAACTACAAAATAAGGCACAAAATCTAAGCACACTTCCAGTAAGCTGAGAGCTGTCAGCTAAAGACACATGCTGTCAGCTAAAGAGACATGATAATTATACATTTATAGCAGAACGAATACAAAACACTATACCCATTATAATTGTTCCTCCCAGCAAGCATCTACCACAGGGGTGGGCACCTCCAGGCCTCCAGGCCGGTCTCCTGCAACTTTTAGATGCAGCTCTACTTCAACACACCTGAGTCAATTAATGAGGTCGTTAGCAGGACTCTGGAGAGTCTGACTGCACCAAGGAGGTGATTCAGTTATTGGATTCATATGTGTTGGACCAAGGAGACATCTAAGAGTTGCAGGACACCGGTCCTCGAGGACCCACCCCTGATCTAGCAGTACGTTCAGTTTTATAATTTACATAATGGCTGTTTGACTTGGTCTCCTGATGCATTCCATTTGAATAAGTAATCATAAATAATAATGTTTGTTTAGTTATAACCTGGACATGGAGGACAAAAGGGATGGAGTCAACTGGTCTGACCATAAAACTCTTCCACCTGGTGAGCAGGGAACACTGTGTGTGACAGGACCCAACCAGGTAATTATCAATATCTTGAGTGTATTTAAACTCCACAAATTGCACAAAGGTGTGTAATGAATGCACAATGTTTGGACTGCATTTTTATGTTATATTTAAGTGCATTCTGAGAGTTTTCTTCTTTATTGGAGGGCTGTCTGACTGTGGAGCTGGAGAGAGGCCCCAGAGGCTTTGGTTTTAGTTTGCGCGGGGGCACAGAGTACAATATGGGCCTGTATATCCTGAGGCTTGCAGAAGATGGACCAGCTCAGCTGGACGGAAGAATCCATGTAAGTAGTCTAGGAACCTTAGTCTTCACATTAAATATGAGCAAGTTTTTTCTGGTTTCAACATGAAATTATAGTTCACATGGATTCCTCATCTGATTAGAACAATCATCTTCTCAAGGGTGAAATATGATTGCATATCGCAACACAGAGCTGGGAGAGAAAAACTGCATAAATCAATTTTTGGTGAATAAATTAAACCTTACGAGAAGAAAGGTCATAATGAAAAAGGGATGAAACTAACTAAATTTATTTCCAGAAAGGTGGCACTATATATTTTCTCTCATAATTTCATTTACAATTATGAAAGAATTTATTACATTATCAAAATTTGAATGAGTCTCTAAAATGAGCAAAAAAAAAAAAAAACTAAGAGCCTTTTTTGTGAAGCAGTCTTACAGTCTGCCAGACTGTGATCCTTGGTCATGACTTTGCCTTTCAAAGGATGGTGAAGAATGTCAGCGTTGATTAAAGCCAAGCAGCCTGACATGTTTACAGGCTTTATCCAGAGTTATTTTGTCATCTTCACTAAAAGAAAGTGCCTATAGGGTGTTATAAAGCTGGATCTGCAAGCAGCATAAAATTTAGATCCGCTGATAATGAGACTCAGTGTGCACAAACACTCTGCAGAGTACGTTAGCTGTTCATTGGTGTGTTTCTGCATTGCTGACAGGTTGGAGATGAGATAGTGGAGATTAATGGGGAGCCGGCTCGTGGCATTTCCCATACACGGGCAATTGATCTGATTCAAGCTGGAGGAAACAAAGTGGTGCTGCTGCTGCGACCTGGCGCAGGCCTGGCCCAGGACGGAAGTGAGTGATATATTCAGTTTTCCTCTTGGACAGGCTTTGTGCCTTGAAGAACTCTGTTGTGCAATTTAATAGCATGTTGGGTGAAAAAGCATTAGTAGAGAGTAGGGAACTTAAGTATTTATTCTCTCGGTTGAATTGTATTAATAAATGACAATGTTTTTAAAAATGTGCAAAGTTTTGCATGAAAACTCTAGTTTAATTCATTGGATTCTTATAAAAATGTCAGTGAACATTAAAGCACTAGTTCCAAATGCCATCATTCAAGTCAGCATAAATGTTTAATGTTCCATCTTCTTCTAAATTGTCGCCATAGGCTTAAATTACAGCTTTGCAATTTCCACCTTGGCAGCACTGAGTTATTTAGGGAAAGCTTTCTGTAATCTCTCTCTGTGCAGTTTGCAAACATTCCCAGAGCATTTGTGCATTGAGAGTCTGCTTGGTTTAGACTCTTTAGTCGAGCTTATTTCAAACAAGCCCAGTGGGATGAGATCAGGTAACAGAGGTATCCATAACATGGCTGAGTGAATAAATCTACTTTGTTCTGCTCAAACAAGTGCATCACAATAAATTAGAATTTAATCAAAAACGTTCTTTATCTGAACAATTTAATGCATTGTAGGGCCTAACTGAGAAGCAAAATGTATTTTCATCTAAAAAGAGGAGTTTGGATCACTGGGCAACAGTCGAGTTTTTTCCTGTCAGTGCAGATCAAATATTATTCCTTTTAACATATATATGATTTTCACTTTTTGAACTGAGCTGCTAAAGTAAATTTATTAAGCAATGATATTTTCATTGACTGATATTTACCTGCATTTTATATTCAAGCCTCAAGGTTACTTTATTGTATTTCCAAATAACAAAGTTAGGCCCTGCCATATGAGCTTGTGATGATCAAGGCACTGGTGTTGGATTTATATTAGAGACAGTTCAATTTTTCAAACTTTGCCAACAGCAAAACTCCCAGGAACAATTGCTGATTCTCTCCTGGACCTTAAACTGGAAGATACACAAAGACAAATGAGGGTTTATTCTGCTTAACAGACATATACACAGTTTTTTGTGATTTTTTTAAAAAACCCTTTTTCTATGAGGATTCACCTCCTGTCATCCATCCAGATAGTCTTTGTCTTTATTTTTAAACAAACTGTAACATTAAATTGAAATGTAAGTGTTTCTTCACAGATAACAATCTCAGTTTACGCAAGTGATAAAAAGGAAATGCATTTGCCATCGCATTGTCAGCAAAATATTATCACAAAAATATATCACAAAAGACTGTTTAGAATGCAACATGTGTTTTCTGGTATATTTCAGGTGTCAGTGTCATGATTTTACACTTTGCATACCGATGGTATTTTCAGTCTGTTGGACAGAATCTCGCTGCACTAGAGGCTTACGCCCTGAGATATCTGGGCTTTAGATACAAGATAAAGGTCACAGAGAGTGTATGAAGCATTCTAATGACACAAATGTTACTGGATATGAACTGGACCTGGTAATTCGGTAAACTGAATAGAAATTACAATGTGATGGTTTTGCTCTGTGTCATTTAATTAAATATAGTAGAACTTGACTGGAAAAACAAGTAGATTAATCACAACTGATAATTGTTATATATCAAAGAGTATCGCAATTGCTTGAAGACTTAATATCTTGTAGCATCACACAACATATCATTTGAGATGCAATTAAGTGTGTGTCATGCCAGCTAAAAACACAGATGATTCACAGATGAACTATGTATAACATAAACAGGTTCTAGTAAGAAACGGTGATTTAGCCCTCCGTAATACTGCAGGTGCACCTCCATGTTAGAATGGCAATAAAAATATTTTAATTTATTTTAGCAGTTCAGCTGCATTATACATGATAAACAGTGTTTTATATATTAAGTGTATTATTCTATTTTATTTTAAATATTATGGCTTACAGCTAATAGCTCACACACTATTACATTTGTTTATCAGTCTTCAATACCTGCTGCAAAGATGTTCAGTCACAAAAGGTCAAAACTAGAGAAGTTGGTTATCCACAGAGAACCGAATACAAGCACATTAATAGAAGGTTTAGTGAAAGAAAAAGTGTTGTAAAAAATGCAAAGGCAACCAGAGTAGCCTAATTCTTCAGAGGATTTTGAATAAAACTCAGTTTAAGAGATCGTTAGAGATTCAGGGTCACAAAAAATTTACTCCTGAACAAATTAACTTCTTTATTATCAAATTATAATTTACTGAGAAGCACCTGTAATTTATTTTTTAAAAGACTTGTACAGAAGCTGTTGATTAAATATTTATTGTTGCTCACTGGTTACAAGTGAAAAAATCTTACTGGTGTGTAGCTAATATTTAATAAATCTTTTTTGTTGTTGTCTAATCATTTGCTTCTTCTGGGTCTTTCATTGCCCCTGATGCAGGTAACACAGCCTCTACTACGTGCTATTACACTGAGCACCAACACTAACACCATCACTGCTTACGCTGGTCTCTTCTCTTTAACCTTGGTAATTCTTTTCTTACTCACATTTTCCTACTTCTACTAACCTGAGTGACTGAAGTTCTCTGTGTTACATACTCAAAATGAAATTCTTGTATGCCACATGGAGGTATTCTTATGCTGACATGTAAAAAAGAAAAACATTTGTCTCTCTTTCAGATCGATGTTATCAAAAATCCATATCACCCACAAGCTATTCTGAGGAGGTGTTTCTTTCTGACACATCACCTCAGTCCTCTCCATATCCCACTGGGGCTTCCGCTTTTTTTTCTTCAACTTTATCAGGCAAACTGAAACATTCTCGTAGCGGGAGCACTAAATCCCTGCAAGGCCATGAGCCCCGTCACAGCAGGGGTTTGGGCTCGTTGGAAGAGAGTGATGAGTGGGCAGAAAAGAAGATCAACGGGCTCTCTCCCCTTCTTAATGATCAATCCAAGTTCTCCAAGAGAACCAGGTCCATAACAGACTCCAGAGAGTTAAGCAGCCCAAAGAAAACAGGGGAGACATTTCCTAAAGCCAAAGAGCAACATCAGAGTCCCAAAATGACTGTGAGCCAGTCAGAGGAGGCAACGCCAAGCAGGAGCAAAATGCCTCAGATGAGTAATACAAAAATACAAACTGTTGACCACAAGATGGCTCGACTTAGGCCTCAATCGGTATCAAACCTGCAGCAGATGGAAAATCAACAAGCGCATCACAGGAAAATAAAGGATTCTTTCAGTAGAGAGAACTTAGGTAATGAAAATAAAAATGATGAGAAGGGAACTCCTAAGATCAGAAGATACACACTAGGAAATGATAAAAGAACAAGGCCTGGCCTTGAGAAAGAAAGCTTTAAAAGAAGTGAGGGAGAGTTTCTTCGTCACAGGACGCAGTCTGTTACAGTGAGGGAGAGCCAAACAAGTAGAAGCAAAGACTCCGAGCTCAGAGAAGTTAACGGCAACCCTGCAGAAAACAAGACTAACAGCAAAG
>NW_015112818.1:214869-219203 GCF_001443285.1 Poecilia latipinna
AATTTAAGACACACTCAGATGAGCTCAGGGAACACAGTATTGTAGCAAATATGTGATAAGATTAATATAAATGAAAGCCAAGTGGAGGGTAAACTTTGATTGTATCAAGTTGTTTTCAGTTTAGGAGTCTGCTTACGCTGAGTTTTGTGCAATAGTTGTGCAAGAATATATTTTTTTTTCAGTTTTTCAGGGTGAATTGCATAACTTTTATTTCTATAACGATAGGAATCCATGTTATATTTTTTGTGAAAGTTCTGTTTAACTTTGAAGAAGTTAAAGTTAAACTAATTCTCATGGATTAGTTTTTCCGAAACAGCATTTATAGAAAAAACAAGACTTTTATTTTGAAATGTTTCTACCTCAGCCCGTTTGCCTCTAGTAACTATGTGTACAGTACTGACTTGACCAATAAAGTGAATTAAGTGGCGGGAGAATCGTTTACACCATGAGGAGAGTCTCTACACACCATCTCCATGTCTAAAGTTGGCCTGAGGCAGAAACTGCTTTATCAGGATAGTTTGTCTCCTTCCACAATATGTTATGAAGGTTTTCCTGGACACCGGCAGACAGAGAAAACTCCTCATCCTGTACCTATTTATCTGGAATATTGCAGGTCAGTAGTACAGCGCCGGGGAAGCCGGATGCAAATAGAATTGATATTGCTGTTATAAAAGCAGATTACGTTCATAATGTCAAGGTCACTTTGACAAATAAGAGCACCTTTATTCAAAAATAACTTGGACTTTTAACAACTATAGTCCAAACTGGCGTCGCAGCATTTATTTTTTTTTTTTGAAATATTTTATTGTTGAGGCTTTTTTTTCTTTACTTTTAAATGCCACATTATTAACTTTGAAAATACATCTAACGGTAAACATATTAGAAATGTACTAATTTTGTTTAGGGTAAACATTTAGAAGGCAAAACAGGTGTGCGTTGATACATTATGAGGATCCCAAGTAGCATTAAACGTTCACCCAACGTTCACTGTCCCTGAACAGTGAACGTTGTCATGACAACGTTCACGGAACATCAAAAGGACACCATTAAACAGCCGACAGACGTTGTCTGCGGACGTTTAGCGAGCGTTGGTTAGCTGTTCGAAGTTAACTGGCATCGTTCGCTAAATCTCAAAAGATCTGTAATGACTACCAAATCAAAAGTAACGATAAAAAAAGAAAAAAAAAACACCCACTTATTTTACTATAATTGTATGTAAGAGGAGATATCAGTAAAAAAAAAAGAAAGAAAGAAAAGAATGGCGTAAAGCATCGATTTTAATTCAAAGGGATGTAGAAATTAAAAAATAAAAAGATGAAATATATCAAGAAAAACCTCAGCGTTTTAAAACATGTACTTGGTAAAATAAAAAATAAATAAAAAGCCTTTTCAACTTTGTTCCAATCCGGAAATTCAGGTAGGCAACTTCTTTTAGGTTATATTGCACGAATATCACAGTTTAATCCTCTCTCTCTCTCTCTCTCTCTCTCTCTCTCTCTCTCTCTCTCTCTCTCTATCTATCTATCTATATGTATAGCTATATATATTTGTAGAATCACTTTAAAATAACCAATGTTGAGGAAAAATGAATATTTGTAGTGTTTAATACAGTTAATCTTACGATATGTGAAAAGGGTATATTGAGCATGGTCATTTTGAACAAAATTCTTAATCATTAATTCCGGGAGCATAAGAGAATATAATGAGCCAGAAGTTTTATTTTTATTCTCTTAACACCAATTACCACAATAGCAGCTTAGCTTTTATGTGTGTGTTTGTGTGTGATTTTTCTTAATTTTTGTTTGTTCTTAATTAATGTTTGCTCCTAGCTGATTGTCCCCTACCTGAACATGGAGAGTACACAGTTCTCACAAATGAGTCCCTTCTAATAAATGATTTCCCTGATGGTACTGTGATCACATATGAGTGCAGACTTGGACATGTAAAAACAAGTGGCACTGGGACATCGAACTGCGTCAATGGGAAGTGGACCGAGCCAGATATCATCTGCAGGAGTGAGTCCTGTCTAACTTGCATTTTACATCTGACATCTAAAATGCTTTACCTGGTCATCTTGACTCTATGTAATCCTACACTGATGTCTACTGTTTATTTTGGTTATGTTGTTTTCCTTTATATCAAAGAGAAAGACTGTGGTCCACTTGAAGCAAAACCACACATGATATTTGACACCAGCCAGAGTACTCTGTTTGGTGCAATATTAAAAGTAACCTGTGAGGAAGGGTATGTATGATTCCAAATATTTAAATTCCATTATTATCTGCTTAAATGTCAATGTGTTATCTCAGAAAATCAAGTATATGCCTTGGCATTAGACTCTTGCGTTTCTTTTGGTTATATTCACTAATTGAGTCCTGCAACATGTTTTTCTTTCTGCTTTTGGAACGATCTACGGTCCGCTTTCATCTGCATATTAACCACGCCAGAGTTCACTTTAACCCCCTAACCCGCTCCGGAATGCTCGCGTGCCGTTTTTCCCATAGCATCTTCTGGGGCTCAGATTTAAGAGTTTAAACTCTGCCAATGTCCATTATGATGCTTTTATTGGGCAGCCTACAGCTCCTTCCTTTTGATTGACACCTCATTCAACCAATAATGTTATGAAGTGGCTTTTTCCGAGCCAATAATATCCAGAGAGCGACTTGAGCTCGTTTTGACATGCCTGTATTCTTTCTGGAATATTTCTAACTGGTCAACTCGGAAACTAAATCTAAACCCACCGATGTGTCCTGTCATAAGGATATATGGCATTTTGGGGTTTATTTTGACATGAATCAATCAGCAGCATGTGTAACCATACGTAATGTGTGCATCTTTGAGGTATTTTGATCAGTCTTGAAATCCACGAGTAGAATACTTTTTTCTACAGATTTATTGTATTTCCCATTCAATACATTCAACACTCAATGTGCATTTACAAGAGATAAAAATTAAAAATCTGGGTGAAGCAAAATTTTTCAATTTTCTTTGTGTTATCTACAAACTACTTACAGTTAGGCCCCGCCCAACTAAAGCCAGACGCTAACAGCCAATCGTACCTCATTTGTTTTGCAAAAAACTTCATTCAGTTTATTCATTTACTATCAGTTTATTCACTCACACAATTTAATAAATTCCGTGATGAGCTTACAACATACTGTTTTACCAGATAATACAGATCATAGATCAACACAGATCATAACTTCAAAATTATAGTGAGTGAATCAGGTCACCAAATAAACTATTTACAGCTTATTGAGGCAGCCTGTGGACATAAAATTCCACACATTTGTATTATGCAAATATTTAAAAAGAAAGAAAAACACAACTTTTCTTTTCTCTCTTGCTCTCGCTGAAGGCGGACGCTTTTTCCTCTGCTCCCTCCCTGCTCATGCCTGCCCTGCTTGCTCTGTTTTTGTCCTGAATTTTTCTATATTTCCAGAGCCTTTCTTTGCACATCATCCAAATCTAAAAATTATTGATTTGGTCAACCGATCTCTCAATGCAATTTATCAAATTTTTGACGAGAAGTCTAGACATAGGAGAGCCCTCTTGTCCTGCAAGGACACACCCGGTGGGATTCACCCTGGATTTATTCATGATAACAGGATTTCTGCTGTTTGGAGATTGTGGATTCCTGGATTATCGACAAATTTGTGACAGACTTCAGTGGACTTTGGTTCAATGGAACGACCAAATTGATTTGGATGATTGGGAACTGAGATGCATTGGCGAGACTTTAGGGAAGATAGAAATTTATAATCTTCCCGACCTAAGACATTCTGTATCTGAATTGGCTTTCCCCATGTGGCCTTGGAAGGGCTGCATATTTCTAATCTCCTTGAAGATATGTAAACACAACGCTCTTCCCTCCTCACCCCCTCCTGTATCCATGGAGTTGCGAAGTTGAACGCTCCCAAGGACATTCCTGGATAAACAACATCTTTATCGGACTCCGCCAGGAGGCTCAGTAACGTGGCTTCATGGCCCTTTGATGTCACCACCTTCACTTGTGTCTTTGTTTAGCCCTTTGTTTTGTCTGAATGTTGCCATTTGCCCTAATGTGTCCTTTCCTCTTTTTTTTAGTTTATTAGTAATATCAGAAATTGTGGAGTACACACTGTTTAGATCAATGTTATACAGTCCAGAAATGGAATCTGAATTAGAATAACTACGAACTTGGTATCCAGAAATACTTAACAGGAACAGTCACTGCTTAGTTTATATTACTTTTAACCCAGAAAAGACTTTAGAACAAACTTAGAATTGTGGAGTACTCACTTTAACCCAGAAAAGAAATGAGATCAGTCACTCTTTAGCTTATTTTATCAGAA
>NW_015112818.1:222070-225070 GCF_001443285.1 Poecilia latipinna
AAGGACATCATGCTTTGATAACAACACCTCTATCGGACTCTGCCAGGAGGCTCAGTAACGTGGCTTCATGGCCCTTTGATGTCACCACCTTCACTTGTGTCTTTGTTTAGCCCTTTGTTTTGTCTGAATGTTGCCATTTGCCCTAATGTGTCCTTTCCTCTTTTTTGTTTTAGGTGAAATACCCCCTATTTAACCCAGAAAAGGATTATTTTAGTTTATTAGTAATATCAAAAATTGTGGAGTACGCACTATTTAGATCAATATTATACAGCCCAGAAATGGAATCAGAATTAGAATTAGAATAACTACGAACTTGGAATCCAGAAATACTTAACAGGAACAGTCACTGCTTAGTTTATATTACTTTTAACCCAGAAAAGACTTTAGAACAAACTTAGAATTGTGGAGTACTCACTTTAACCCAGAAAAGAAATGAGATAAGTCACTCTTTAGCTTATTTTATCAGAAACTGTAGAGTACTCACTATTTAGAAATGGAATTAGATACTTAGCAACCCTGAACAGGAGCACTTATTTTACATACTTTAGAACAACATTAGATTAGTTTTCTTTCCTCTTTTTTTTCTTTCCGTTGGTTTATTGTGTTTGTATTTCCTTTGAATTCCCTTGTTGCTGAAAATGTGCTATATAAATACAATTATCTTACCTTACCTTTCAACGAAATGCATATAATTCATTCCTCATACCATCCCTGTACAGATTGTTTCCTCAGAACAGTCAAATACAAGTTCAAGTTATCACAAATATATAAATAAAGCAATTTAATCTTTATCTGTTTTTTAAAACAATCGTCAAAATACAGATATATTTTCAAATCTTCCTATTTTATTATTATTTTTTGTATATTGCCACGCTTAATGCAACTCGACAAAGGTGTGCTAGTTAACGAATTCAACATATAAATAGACGAATATTACACAAGCCTAGTTTATGCACTTTACCTGAAGCTAATATTAATCACTTTTTTCATGGTTCATCAGATTTCTTCTTTGAAAAAAGTGTGGACACTTTAGTAGCTGTTAAAAGGTGTAAGTTTGTGGAGATTACTTACCTGCAGCTTGGGACACAGTTCTGAGGTGGAAGGTGTCAGAGTCTTCCGCTTTAGTCAGCATTAATCAACAGGGATACATCTTACATCGTTCGTCTTTAGGCCCAGCCCAGGATGTTCATGTTTCCACCAATCAAAACTCTCTGAGTTCAACCAAAAAAAGCGACCTAAGATTTCTGATTTCTGACATTTGCAAATAAGTTTGTTTTGCAAAAACATTTTCACTTCATCAGACAAAAAAATTGTGATTTTAATTTTAAAAAATTGCTTTTTAAACAAAACTTTTTTGTTTAAAAAAAAATCATTACAATTCCAAAAGCTTTTACCACAATTTTATGTTTTTAACTGAGATTAGATTGTGCTTGATTAAATAATTGTGAAGCAAATTTACCAACTTTCTCCCTTATTTTCAGGGGTGAATCATAGGTACCATGGATGGCTGTGCATATATACTGTACAATTTTTATTTTAGAACGAAACAAAACTTTCTCTTTTATATTAAAGGATTATATAACCAGTGTTATTTTGGGAAAACACCTACAGCGTACTTAAAAAGGTGCAGGGGGTTGTTTGGACCCTGTCTCCAAAGTATGAGTCAATGTTGAAAGAGTAAATAGCAAATATATAATAAGTAGCATAATTTTAATTATTAAATCTTACTGGCAAGCTAAACTTTTTTTATGGTTTATGACTTATTTTGTCTTTATGCAGTTACTGGATCAATGGAATGAACTACAGACAATGCTTGGACACAGGGTGGTTTGGAAGGGGAGACTGTGTCCGTAAGTGTTTGAATTCTCTTTTTTTTAACACAGTTGGCCAAAGCATTGTGTACCTGAAACAGAAATTCTCTTTTTCTAATTTTCTCAGTTGTTACTTGTCCCATCCCGACTAAAGTGGAAAATGGTGAACATTCTTGGAGAAGTGACCATAAACCAGAATATCAACAAACGATACATTTCTCATGTAAGACAGGATATACATTGATTGGGAATAGAACGATTAGGTGTACTACAACTGGCAAATATGATTCTGAGCCTCCACAATGCATTGGTAAGCTATTGTGCTTTATTTCAGGCTTCACAGAAGATTGGTTAACTGAGACAATATACAAACAGTTTGCAAATACATTTGTGAATAACTTAAATCGTCTTTCAACCACTTGTAAAATAGCACATTGTCCAGGCTACATTAAAGCCACAATCTTACTTTTATTCATGCATTGAAATTGTAAAAGAGGAGAAATTAGAATCTTATATTGCAATATTTTAAAAAATGTGCCATAATAAGAAAACTATACTGGGATTTGTTGTTGTATGTAAGATACAAAAACAAATCCCTGTTGCAAATCGGTGTATAAACAATACCAGCAAAATCCCAGCATTATTTATTATATAAAAGAGTTATCAACTATTTCAGAGGCTTTCAGGCTCCAGTTGAGCACCTTACATCAAATGGAGGAAACATAGAATGTGGTGAAGGTTCTCAGAATTAGCTACCTGACAATTTTTGCATACACAAGGAAAAAAAAACTGTGAAATATTTGTGTGGCTGATAAAATGTTCTCTCCACCAACCACTGTGGCCAGTGGAGAACATTTTAAATTTTCATTCCTGAATCTTCAAAAATGAGTCCTCATAGAGGGATTATAGAGATGCTGATACAGACCAACCTGCTCTGCAACAGCACCGTACGATCTGAGTGAAAAATGGTGTGTGTGCAGAGTCATCCTCATAAAAATATGAAGGTCCACAACTTGGAGCCACAACAGTGCTCAAGGCAAATGCGTATTGGACACCCAATTCAAATCATCAACAACAAAACCTAGCTTAAGAGAGATCTGAAAGTAGAGGAGCGATCACATAGGGACGAAAATGGCTGACGTGATCTGATGTTATTTAGATAGGTTGACAAAATTAATGACATTAACTA
>NW_015112818.1:227886-231621 GCF_001443285.1 Poecilia latipinna
ACAGGATATACATTGTTAGGGAATAAAACGATTAGGTGTACTACAACTGGCAAATATGATTCTGAGCCTCCACAATGCAACGGTAAGTTATTGTGCTGTATTTCAGGCTTCACAGAATATTGGTTAGCTGAGACAATATACAAACAGTTTGCAAATACATTTGTGAATAACTTAAATCGTCTTTCAACCACTTGTAAAATAGCACATTGTCCAGGCTACATTAAAGCCACAATCTTACTTTTATTCATGCATTGAAATTGTAAAAGAGGAGAAATTAGAATCTTATATTGCAATATTTAAAAAAAAATGTGCCACAATAATAAAACGATACTGGAAATTGCAAATCAGTGTATAAACAATACCAGCAAAATCCCAGCATTGTTTATTATATAAAAAAGTTATCAACTCTTACTTACTATTATTAACTATTATTATCAACTATAAGAGGATGAATTAGAATCCTTCATTACATACAAAAATGGGTTACAATAATAAAACAATGGTGTAATTTGTGTTTGTGTTGTATAAAAGACACCATTTTAAGCCTTTCCTAGTTTGTTTACTTGCAGCCTACACAAATGGTTAAATCGTGGCAGTACAGAATAATGTTCATTCCCCTGAAATCCTTAGTTTGGCTTGTAATATCTCCTGGGTTTTCTGTTGTTGCTTTTTTTTTTTACAAGCATTAAAGGTGTGTCACAAGACCATCTCTGTTGGCTTTTTCCTATTGCATGCAATTGCATAACTAATATGAAATCTTAATTTAGTTTGTCTTTAAGCTGAAGAAAGTGTACCGGTACAGATTTTACAGCAGAATCTTCTGTAGGATCACCATATAAACCTAGTACAATAACCTGGCTTTTATGTATAAGCGCTAAAGGATGAGACCATTCTTTTCTATTTGCCCTTTTATACCTGTGCTTATCCACTGTGGGTTCTTTACTATCTGAATCATCCATTCACTCCTAAACCACTTCAGAGTACCTTACCTAAAATGTACTTAACACTAAACTGTTGATCTCTTGTCAAAATGTGTCTTGCTAACATATCATCTAAGGGAAGTATAGCAGTTTTAAGTGAGAGATTGCCACATAAATAGATATGTCATGTGAATTAAACTGCATGCTACATGCTGCATAACTGTCAGTTGTAAATAAGGCACTGGGTGCCTTTAAAACTCAACTTAAAACCCACCTGTTTAGACTTGCTTATGGTTAAACTAGGGTTAGAGTCCCAGTTAAACGACGTTTAACTAAAGTCCTATGGGGTTTAGAGTCCCAGTTGATGGCATTTCAACTAAAAACCTAGAGGTTGGAGTCCTTGTCAAACGGCGTTTTTGACTAAAGTCCCAGAGGGTTAGAATCCCAGTTAAACGCCGTTTAACTGAAGTCCTAAAAGGGGTGCGGGTTTTTATCTTTTTTAATCTTTTTTTTTTTCAAAATCTCTTTCTCTTTCCTACTGTTTATTCAATGTCACATGCTGTTTTTTTAATTATGTAAAGCACTTTGAAATGCCTTGCTGCTGAAATGTGCTATACAAATAAAATTTGATTGATTGACTGACTGACTGACTGATTGATTGATAAAATCTGCTGTACATGTCAAATAGCTTCGTGCTCCAGATCTAGTCTGTATCAGAGTGCAGAAGATATTTATTCAGGATGATCTCAGCAGACTTCTTTATTCATAGAAGTGACCAAAGAAAGGAAATTTACAACAAAAATTATTTCATTTCCTCCAGCAACAAAAGAACAAGGAATAGAATATGTAAGAAAAATATTTTTGGCCTAGTTTCATATTCATATTTTGTACTTTGTGACACATTCACAAAAGGATAATATGTATTTCTATAAAGTTCTATGAAAAAGTATTTGCCCTCTTTTATAGATTTCTTTACAGTACCTAAATATTTAGGAAAATCAAATCCCTTTTAAAATCAGACATAGACAAAAAGGTAAACATATTTTTTTTTCTTACCATGATGATTTTATTTATTAAGAAAAAACTGTCTGGAGCAGCCTTGCCCTATGGGAGAAAGTAATTGCTTGCCTTGTGAAATACCATATAACATTATTTTAAATGTCACTCATTGAAGCCCCCCGCCTGATTACTGCCAAGACCTGTAAAATCAAGAAATCAGTAAAAAGAAACTGCCTGACAACATGAAGTAGGCTAAAAAGACTTAGGTGAAAACATTTTGAACCTGAAACTACAATGTTCTCTTTCTAATTTTTGCAGTTGTTACTTGTTCCAAACCAGCCAAAGTGGAAAATGGTGAACATTCTTGGAGTAGTGACGATAAACCAGAATATCTACAAAAGATAAATTTCTCATGTAACACAGGATATACATTGATTGGGAGTGTAACCATGACGTGTACTGCAACTGGCGAATATGATTATGGGCCACCACAATGCATCGGTAAGTTATTGTGCTTTATTTCAGGCTTCACAGAAGATTGGTTAGCTGAGACAATATACAAACAGTTTGCAAATACATTTGTGAATAACTTAAATCGTCTTTCAACCACTTATAAAATAGCACATTGTCCAGTCTACATTAAAGCAACAATCTTACTTTTATTCGTGCATTAAAATTGTAAAAGAGGAGAAATTAGAATCTTATATTGCAATATTTTAAAAAATGTGCCATAATAAGAAAACTATACTGGGATTTGTTGTTGCATACAAAAATAAATCCCTATTGCAAATCAGTGTATAAACAATACCAGCAAAATCCCAGCATTGTTTATTATATAATAGAGTTATCAACTATTTCAGAGGCTTTCAGGCTCCAGTTGAGCACAATGAGAGCCACTTACATCAAATGGAGAAAACATAGAATGTGGTGAAGGTTCTCAGAAGTAGCGAGCTGACAATTTTGCATACACAAGGAAAAAAAAACTGTGAAATATTTGTGTGGCTGATAAAATGTTCTCTCCACCAACCACTGTGGCCAGTGGAGAACATTTTAAATTTTCATTCCTGAATCTTCAAAAATGAGTCCTCATAGAGGGATTATAGAGATGCTGATACAGACCAACCTGCTCTGCAACAGCACCGTACGGTCTGAGTGGAAAATGGTGTGTGTGCAGAGTCATCCTCATAAAAATTTGAAGGTCCACAACTTGGAGCCACAACAGTGCTCAAGGCAAATGCGTATTGGACACCCAATTCAAATCATCAACAACAAAACCTAGCTTAAGAGAGATCTAAAAGTAGAGGAGCGATCACATAGGAACGGAAATGGCTGACGTGATCTGATGTTATTTAGATAGGTTGACAAAATTAATAACATTAACTACAAAAATCTACAATTACTACATGAGTCTTCATGAAGGGGCTGGCACTCTTTTTGGTGGACAGAGCACCTCCCTTTGATAATGGTAGATAAAATGCTGCTCAATTACAAGATTTTTATTTCCTCCTAGCTTATTGTCCCATGCCTGAAGGTGGAAAGAACATGGTTCTCACTGATGAATCCCTCCTAAGAAAGGATTTCCCAGATGGTACTAAGCTCACTTATAAGTGCAACAACGGATATGAAAAAGAAAGTGGATCTGAGATCATAACCTGCATTGGTGGGAATTGGACTGAGCCCGATCTAATCTGCAAGGGTGAGTCCTGATGTTGCACACACACATGAAAAAAAGTGGCTTGTAAAATGTTCTTCAGACATGACTCCTCAGAGAGGGGTCATAAAAATGCTGGTACAGACCAACCTGCTCTGCAACAGC
>NW_015112818.1:235530-238090 GCF_001443285.1 Poecilia latipinna
TTACTTTACCCTAAACTGCTGGTAATTTGTCAAAATGTGTTTTGCTAACATATCTAAGTGGAGATTTGCGGTTTGGAATAGGAGATTGCAACATTGATGATTACTGTATTTTCCGCACTATAAGGCGCACCTAAAAACCTTCAATTTCCTCAAAAGCCAACAGTGCAGAGAGAGAGAGAGACTGCGGCGGCAGCGTGTCGGTTGGTCTGTGTTACCCAGGCGATTTCTTAGGTCTCCACTGGGACCTACCTTTTCCGTTTTCTAACGAGCTGTAATCCAAACAGCGATTTCTTAGGTCTCCACAGGGACCTACCTTTTCCGTTTTCTTAATGTTGTTGTGTTTTTGTTAATGTTGTTGTGTTTTCATTAATGTTGTAGTGATTTTGTAATTTGTAATTGTGCTTCGTTAAAGTTGTTGTGCTTTGCACCTCAGGGCCACCGTACAGATGGGCACAATATCGCAACACCAACACCGTGAGTGAAACAATGACTGCGGCAGCCTACTATATAAAGTACTCGGGGACCACTTCATTATTATTACAGGTCCACATTTGTAGAGTATGGAACAAATTGTGTCCCATATAGGTGGCACCTGGCACGGGACGGTGCCAACCCGTATAAGGGTATATTTTATGCGCCTTATAATGCGGTGCGCTTTATATATGAAAAAGTTTTAAAATAGGCCATGGACCTTACCAAGAAACCCAGAAACGCCCCCTATAATCCCACGTGGCTGCATGTCTCACAAACAAAGCCTCGTGGAGCTTAGTTTCTATGTGTAAACATGGCGTCTTTCATTTCGACTGACTCTCTGCAGAGTATTTCTGAGTCGATTAGTGTAGCATTCCTGCCGGATTTTCACAAACTATCAGCCACGACAATGGACAGGGGAACCAACAAGTTCATATCATCTATTTTGGACGACATCAAGGTGTTTGAGCCACTCGATGCCTCCAACACTGTGCGCGTCACAGCAAAATGCTACCGGTCAGTGGCTTGTGTTTGTGAGACGGTCACGCACGTGGTAGCTGCGCTGTGATAATCTGCATAATCTGCAGAAAGCAGGCACGCAATCATAAGGCCACCAAATCAAACTCCCTAAATGTCTTAGTTGCACCTACAGATTATTNCCACTCGACTGTGTGTTCAGTGTATATATATATATATATATATATATATATATATATATATATATATATATATATATATATATATATATATATATATTTCCATCCCTGATTCTTCAGAAATGACTCCTCAGTAAGGGATCATAGAAATGTAAAGCTCAAAGCTCAACCTGCTCTATAACACCATCGTAAAATTTGAATGAAAGATGGTGTATGCAGAACGATCCCCAAAAATATTTGTAGGTGATCAAGCAGGCGCACACTTGGCCCCAGTTCAAATTGTCCACAATAAACCTAGCTTTAGAGAGAACTAAAAGTGAAGGAGTGATCACATGTGGAAGGAAATGGCTGACAACATGATCTGAAGTTATTTAGTTGAAAAAATTAATAGCATTAAGTCCTACACAAGTCTTCATGGGGGCTAGGTGGTCTTGTTGGCAGGCTGGAGCGCCCATGTTTGATAATGGCAGGTGAAATGCTGCTCAATTACAAGGCTCATGCAAGATTTTTATTTCCTCCTAGCTTATTGCCGTATACCTAAAGGTGGAGAAAACTTGGTTCTCACTGACGAATCCCTCCTAAAAGAGCATTTCCCAGATGGAACCGAGGTCATATATAAGTGCAGCAATGGATTTGAAAAAGAACGTGGCTCTGAGAACATAACCTGCATTGATGGGAATTGGACTGAGCCAGATCTAATCTGCAAGAGTGAGTCCTGTCTAATTTACACATTAAAGTTACTTTACCCTAAAGTGTTGGTAATTTGTCAAAATGTGTCTTGCTAACATATCTAAGTGGAAATTTGCGATTTGGAATAGGAGATTGCAACATTGATGATTACTATGAACAAAATCTATAAGCAAATGGACGGTGCATGAATGTCAGTTATAGATAATGTCTGTTGTACATGCCAAATTAAAATTAGCTGCATGTTGCATGTCTAGAATATATCAAAATTCAGAAGAAATGTACTTCGGATGATTGCAGCTGAATCCTTTGTGAAAGGATAAACCACAGAAGCCAAAATTGCAACCAAAAGTATTTCATCTGCTCCTGCAACAAAACAATGTGTAGAATATGAAACAAGAATATTTTGGCACAGTTTCACATTTTTACTGTACTTTGTGATGAGGATATTTCTATAAAAGTTTATTAAAAAGAATGCGTCCCCTTTAGAGACTTCCTTACCACACCACAATATTGAGTCGGGTTGTGGGGATAGCAGCCTCTGGAGGGAGTCCCAGATTTCCCTCTACCCAAAAACCTGGACCAGCTCCTCTGGCAGAATCCCAAGGCGTTCCCAGGCCAGCTGAGAGATATAGTCCCCCCAGCATGTCTGGATTCTTCCTGTGGTTCTCCACTGAGTAAGAAGTCTCTGTAGCACCTCACCAGGGAGGCATCCAGGAGGCATCTTAACTCGATGCTCGAGCAAC
>NW_015112818.1:241680-247288 GCF_001443285.1 Poecilia latipinna
TTGGGCTGTTGCTGGCCAGGATTTATGGATGAAAGTCCACCCAAAATGCGCTTGCCAGCTTGCTTCACCTCGAGCACTGGCTCCAGAGTGGGGCCCTGGTGACCCGTGTCCGGGCGAGGGAACACTGATTCCATTGATTGTACTCATCGTAATTGATCTTTGGGCTGCAAATTGTCTGGTTTCTCACCTAGGATCTTTCTGCCTTGGATGACCCTTCTAGAAGCATGAAGCCCCTGACAATATGACTCCTAGAATAATTGGAACACTCTAATTCCTCCACCACTGCATGGAGGCAGTCCAGGGAGGGATTACACACATTTTTTTTTCATCCAAATTAGGAAATATATGAGAATTATGCTAACTTTGTCATTTTAAGTCTATAGATTAATACCATGTGTGTGATGAAAATATTACTACAAACAGTGCATCATAATCCACTTTATGAAAAAAAATTATTAAAAAGCTCTAAATGTCATAAATGTATTTTTAAATCAAGGTGGAAAGCAAATTTTTAACTTACAATTTGTCAGTGTAGCAGTGATGTTCTGTTCTGTTATTTTTTTTGTATTTTTTTTATTTTTTTGTCATAATCAAGTGGATTTTCTGTGTACAACACTGGGAAATAAATTATAGATTTCTCAGACAATGTAGGAGTGAAAACCACTGATCACCGGTTTGGTGACAACCTTGGCGAGCCACTGCCTTATGAGATAATCTAACAAGTAATGTGGCATGTTTGGAGAATGATAAATGGATGATTTTCCTCTCTGGACACCTCTGCAGGAGTTTTATCAGTTTCCTGAAGAATTGTGAAGTCTGAGATGTTTTTCTTATAAAGATTTAATTGGATCTTTGCTGTAATTAAGTAAATCCACTAACTACACTGTTTTTTACTTGCAGAACAGAGTATAGTAGAGACTATATGAAGGTAAGCAAGATGTGTTACCATTGGTTGGGCTTTGAAATTATTTTATCTGTCTTTACAGGAAATACACCTCCTATAGGCAGTGGGGCCATTTTTGCAATAGGTAACATGAATTAAAGTTTCTCTCTGTGAAATTAATATTAGCATTTTTTTTTTCTGTGACTAAAAGTGAAATGAAAAATATAAAAACATGTATTTTCTTTCATTTTCTTCACAGTTTGCTCCATAGTTGGAATTTTTATAAACATCTGTCTAAAGAGAAGATGATGGTGAGATATTGTGTTTTATATTTACAAATAATCAGATTTGTTTGTATGTGTAATTCAGCTTTTCAAATCCTGCTCCTTTTCTCTGTTGCATGTTCTGTCCCTTCAACATCTGCATGGTTACATGTAAATGAACAATAAGATTGAACACTTTGATTCCATAGGATATTAAATTCTCTGAAAGTCACTGAAACAATGTACAATCATTAATCTTCAGGGGTTTTATTGTGCATTGACTTAGTTGGTTCTTACTAACAAACCAATGTAAAACCAGGCAGGCATATTTAGTTGCCTAAATTTTAACTGGCAATGTCAACCTAACTGGGTGAAAATGAAAAATACTGCAAAGGAGGAAAATGCACATTAACTAGTAACTGTGTAATAATGTTTGAGATTCTTTCCTTGAAACTAAATACAATCCATTTACAGGTTTCTTTTTTTTTTGCCAAGATCATCAATTTCATTATAATCTAAAATAACAACTTTGATAACATGTAGAAAAGCAGCCTTCAAATTATGATTTCATTGGAAATTGCTAAAAAGAAAACATTTCCTCTAAATTGATAACTCTAAATTGAAAACCTACAAAACAATGTAGGTTTTCTTCATTGCTTTTAGAACATTTTATCCACTCTTTTTAAAATTATGTTAAAGGATTTTACAGCAACATCAACCTGTTTAATCTCATCTTAAAGCATCTCTCTTCAACTTAAATTCAAACTCCCGTATAGATGCCATTTTTGCTCAGACTCTTTACTATTGATGCATTACAGATGCTTTTGATAATTTGTCGACGTGCTCTTAAAGCGTTAGAAATAGCCTCGTAAACAAGTTGAAAGATGTTCAGGATTTTTTTTTGTCATCTGTTCTTGATGTGAAAATACAACACACAATGTTTAGACTGGAATACCATCACTGCTTCCTTCAAGGCGACTTAATGTTATACTAATGTAGAATTGGGTAAAAGGCAGCCTTAATTATGTCAAATGTTACTGGTGTTCGATATTTTTCTTACAGAAACATATTTTCATTACAGTGACAAACCCTTAACTCCAGGGAATGCTAATTACAAATTCATTAAATCAATTAACATTTATTTAAAAACAATTACAAGCCAATAATTCTCACACGAATTTCTTATTTGATGGCACTATAGCTGATAAGACACTGGAGAAGACCTGAAGACGGAGTTATTACAGTTCCAAACTCTTTGTGTCCTTCTTCATTCAGGTATCCATTTCAGATGTATTTTCAGAATACCAAACAATCCTGTTTAAGCTGTTTTAACATTTTTCTGTTTGTTCTTTTCTGAGTGAAATATGAAGTACAAATATGAAGCAAGAAAAAACATCACTGTTGTCAATTTTCTTTTACAACACAATGAAAATGCAACTCTGATTAAACACTTAGTCCTTGCTTTCTTATCTCTGTTTGTGTCTCAGTTGGAACTGGACCCATCTGTTAAGACATCTACTACAGATGAAGGACTGCCAAACTCTGAGTGCCTTACCAAGCCTTGGACCAAGCAAGCAGGCTCCCTTTTATCATTTTCTATTTTTCTTTTCACTTTTAAAAGAAGAAAACCAAACGTTGTGAAGGGTATTGTATTGTATTGTGTCAAAGTAAAATTTTTATTGGCTCTTTAGGCCTTTATTTGAGAATGGTTAAACAGGAAAGTAAATCATGAGAAAAGGGGAAGATGTGGCAAAGATCATCAGGTCAGGATTCGAACCTGTGATGTCTGCATTGCAGACTAAGGCCTCCATGGTGGGTGGTGCTTTATTCCTTTGCCACCACAGCAACCTTAGAGGCAGTTTTTATAATTATTTTTACCAAGTTAGTAAAAATTTGAAAATACTTCTTTTTTTGTTTCTACTAATTATGTTGTAAACCATTTTTCTATTTATGTAAGAAATTATTTTAGTTATTTAAAAAAACATGTAGCTTAGAGTTCTTGATGAATCTTAAGCCGTGAGTTTCCAGGTTTTTCTGTTTTGTGATGTTTTATCAGGACAGACACATAATCCAAGTTGTTCAGGAACGACACAATGGGGTTAATTCAGTTTACAGACTGTATTGTTGGCCGGTGAAAATTCTTTCTTTTCATGAATGTTGACTGTTAGATTTTTGTCCACTTTGCAGAACAATAACAAACCATTTCATTGAGAAAGATTTCAAATCGTCTTTACAATGAAACATTTCCAGATAAAATAGAAGTCTTCTATTTCTGACAATAGAAGAATGAGTGTAAAATATATTTTAGTATTCATATATGAAGATAAACATGTTTATGTTCCCTTAAAGGTTTTTACTACTTATGGTTTCTGACTTTTTTGAACTTTACATCATGCTATAACAGCATTCCGTCAACAAACATGTGCCTGGTTTGTTGACTTGATTCTTTCATGCATGTTTGAGAAATCCTTAAATCTCCCACGGCAACCATTCAGCTTTGCAAAACACCTGGGGAACCAAGGCACAGCCCCTCCTCTTTTCGAGGTGTAGCTCCTCCTCTGAGGTGCAGTTTCCAATCTACCGAGCTTCCGCCTCACAGAGCACCCTTTCCCTGTGACTCCACAAGTCAGCTCCTTCAGACTAGCAGCAATTAGCAAACACCTGATGGAACTGTACACCTGCTGGGCTCATTATACAAGCTTTTTCTCATTGCAACACTGGTGAAAACACTATGGGGTTAAAACAGGAGCAATGTTGTGTTGATTTCCTGAATTCGGACCAGGAAGAGCATGAGTTTTCAAAGAGACAGAAGCACAATTTCAAGGCGTTGAATTGTGATTACAAAAAATTCACAATGCAACCTGAAGTGATCCAATTCTGATTTTTTGTTAAATCAGATTTTTTTTTTTTTTGTTGTGGTCGTTTACACTTCCAAATATATGTGACTCCAGTGTGAACTGCAAACAACCTGAAATTGTCCCGCATGTGCAGTAGAGGGCGAAATAACATCATACATACAGAGCCTACTCAGTGTTTTGCCTATGGTTTTGCCAACCTCCATAAAAAGAAGCGCTTGGTGTTTGAGGAAACAGAAGTGGGTGGTAATGGAGCCTATCTTGTAATTTTGAAGTTGCTGTCCAACCGGAGCCAGTTCATTAATAACTTTATCCTCATTAAGATCCTTCATGGTTGTTGCTTTTCTTCCTGCTTGGGTGTATCAGGACACAGAATAGTGACATTTGTAGATTATCAATGGTGTTCAGATTGGATGAATGTGACCTGGCTGTTTAGAGTCAGGTCACATTTAAAAAGGTAGACATAGACAGATGTTATTGTCATTCCATTGTACATTTAAAAATGTACATATTTAATAAAATGTTGTTTCAAGACTCCAATAATAATAAAATAAATAATAATAATAAAGTATCAATATACATTAAATTAATGCAAGTTTAGTATGGCATGAGGGATGAAGCTGTTGTGGAATCTGGTTGTTCTGCATTTGAAGCTGCTGAACCTTTTCCCAGAGGACAGCAGGGAGAACATGGGGAGGGGTTGTTCTCCCTGCTGCCACCCTTACAGCAATGTGGCAGCAGGCTGCGATCCCTGGACACAGCGAGTCTAACCAGTGGGTTTGAGCCTCTGGTTAAAAAGTCCACGTGCTGATGGAAATGAAGGAGAACCATCTTCATGTTGTCCTGATTAAAGTCTCCAGCAACAATGAAAATAGCCTCATCCATCAATGACTTCCATCAGTGTTTCAAGTCACTAATGGACCATTAGAGCACACTCAGAGCGTCATTAATGTTGGCTCTAGGAGGCTTATAAACAGTAGTGATGATAATTATGGTAAATTCCCTGCAAATATACAATGATCTACAGTTTATGGTAAAAAAAAAAAAAAAAAAAAAACCAAAAAAAAAACCTCAATGTCTGGAGAGCCGTGAAATGAGACCTTGTCATGATTGCAGCTGTTAGTATGCAAACACCACCACCTCGGGTTTTGCCACTGAGAGCGCTGCTTCTATCCAAACGACATATCCCCACAAGGTTGACGACATCGTCATCAGAAATAGAGGAGTTTATGTTTCAGTTTGAATTGTGGCACAGAAGTTATTCATTTCATGACGACATTTCTGATTTAGAACCAAATCCAAGTACCTTGGGTCATATCAGATCTGTGTCACAAAAAGTTCAGATACAGGTTGAATTAAGAAAAAAAAAATCGGATTTGGGTCATTTCAGACCTCTGTGAACGTAGCGTTCAATACTGAGAGTCGATTGTGAATGTTTCTGCTTGAAGAGCATCGGTTCTTTGAAGTGAACGACGGGAGCCGGCTTGTAAGACGTTCATCATTATAAGCCATTCTTCAAACACAGCGGAGTTGGAAAATATCTAAAAATAGTTTAGTTTAATAGTTTTTGTCAACACCGTCAGATATGAAAAGAATTTAAAAAAAAA